>NC_059355.1:17581349-17696349 GCF_019703515.2 Myxocyprinus asiaticus
ATAACACTATTAATGACGTAAACCGGTGAGATTCTATACACTTTGTTCCATAACTGTTCTAGGAGGACAATATGTCAAATAATTCAAAATCCTCGTGCTCTGGAGACATTAAAAGACACTTATGTGCTCAAGCTGACATCCCAGAGAAGGCAGGGAGCCGATTTGGTCGGAAAAATGAGGGAAGTTCGGCAAGAGATACTGAACATGTTGGCAATGCTGACGAAGGTTGTTGCTGACTTGGAGGATCTTGCTGTAATACGTCGATCGATCACGGCCATGGAGACGAAACTCTCTGAGGTGGTTACAAGAGTGGGGGATGTCGAGAAATGAATCGATTATCTGGAGTCATCGGAAAGGGAATTATCTGCTAATCCGCTAGCGACCAAGGTGGATTTGGAGCATGTCTGGGAGAAGTTGGAGGACATGGAGAACCGTAGCCGGCGGAATAATGTCCGAATCATCCGAAACACACCTTTGGGACAGTATATTCATTATGGATGAATCTACACTGCCTATTGGCTGGAGTTTGTTTTATAGATTAGCTTTTGTTGTGTAATTCTGTCTTTGTAAATCTGTATAGAAACACCAGATTTGAGCAATCCGAAGGCAAAGTTGTCGCGGGGGCTCTCATAGGCATACATGGACTGTTTGAGTTTAGAGGGATGGACGCCAGTTGGCGCTGTCGTGCGCGGGGTTAATGCGCAAGTTTTTCTTGTTTTTGTTTGTTTGGTTTTGTGGGACGTTCAGGGTTTGATTGTTGCACTAATGTTGGAATGTGGACTTGATAATTTCGTTTTTGACACAATCTATTTTTTCTCATATGTCAAAATGTCAAATGTTAATATGAGTGGATTGTCTCTCTCCACGTGGAATGTGAATGGGTTGGGGCACCCCATAAAAAGAAGGAAGGTTATTTCTCTTCTTAAATGTAAGAAATATGATATAGTGTTTCTTCAAGAAAAGCATGTTTCTCCGCAGGAAGCTGAAAAAGTTGGGGTGGACATGTTTACTTTAGTGCTGGCTCAAGTAAGAGCTTGTCAGTTGTTATGTGTTTTGACCTCGTGTTTATTGACCAGTTCCCTTTGTGGATGTTTCCTTTGTTCCTGTGTTTTCCCATCGTGGATGTTTACCCCGTTATTCTGTACTATGTTTATTTTATTAAATACTGTTTTGTCACACCTAGATCCAGCTCTCGTGAATTCCTTCCAAACGTTACAGAACAACTGACCACAAACTGGATCTAGCGGCGTACTTCACGCAACTAAGCCAGGCGGACTTATCAATAAAGGGGTACTCCCATTTTTTCACCACGGTTGCCGCTCACACTGGATTTGATGATGCCACCCTGAAATCCATATACAAAATCAGACTTACAACACACCACTGGAGGGAATTGCCGGAGATCAGAAATTACACGTGGGAGGAATGTGTGAGGCTAATATTAGAAACACTCGCTTCGGAGGATCCTCCTCTCTCAATCCCGATCCCGGTTTCCGAGTCTTCCATGCCTTAGTCCACTCCACGCCATGTCACAGCCACGTCTGAGTCTGCTCCAAGCCATGTCACAACTACGCCTCCGTCTGCTCCATGCCGTCACAGTCACGCCTGAGTCTGCTCCAGGCCATGTCACAGCCACATCTGAGTCTGCTCCAGGCCATGTCACAGCCACATCTCCGTCTGCTCCGTGCCCTGTCACAGCCACACCACATTCGGCTCCATGCCATGTCACAGTCAAGACTGAGTCTGCTCCACGCCATGTCACAGTCAAGTTTGAGTCTGCTTCACGCCATGTCACAGCCACATCTGAGTCTGGTCAACGCCAGGTCAGAGCCAAGACTCCCACGGCCCCTGTCTCCAAGTTGAATGATCCGCCACTGATATTGGTGCGTAGGGCCACAAGAACCCTAACCCACAAATTGTCAGTGCCCACGCCTGCCACAGCCCACGAGCCAACATCCACGCCTGCCACGGCCAACAAGCCAGCGCCCACGCCTGCCATGGCCAACGCCCACGCCTGCCACGGCCAACGAGCCAACGCCCAACGAGCTGGAAGCCTCATCCATCCCAGAGCCAGCGTTGCCAGCCTCGTCCGTCCCAGAGCCAGCGTTGCCAGCCTCGTCCGTCCCAGAGCCAGCGTTGCCAGCCTCGTCTGTCCCAGAGCCAGCGTTGCCAGTCTCATCCGTCCCAGAGCCAGCATTGCCAGCCTCGTCCGTCCCAGAGCCAGCATTGCCAGTCTCATCCTTCCCAGAGCCTGCGTTGCCTACTTCGGCTGTCCGGAGGAGGAGGAGGAGAGGAAAGGCTTCAGTTTCCAAGTCTCTGCTCATGTCCATGACCACAGAGCTCATTCCCGAGTCTCTGCCCTTGCTCACGACCACAGAGTTTGTTTCCAAGTCTCTGCCAGTTACTTTATAGACACCCGGTAGCAGCAGTGCAAACAAATGGATTAATTTCAGATTATTTTACTCTGGATAGGGGCACCTGGCAGTGTTGTCCTCTTCTCCCATTATTGTTCTGTCTTGTCCTGGAACCGTTAGCAGCCACGATAAGAAAGGAGGATGATTTGGTAGGAGGTCTGACGCATAAGCTTCTGCTTTACGCAGATGATATTTTATTATTCGTCTCCGACCCCACTTGATCTATGCCTTGCCTCCACAAAATTATTAATTCCTTTTCTAAATTCTTAGGACACAGAGTTAATTGGTCTAAATCCGAAGCTTTGGCTCTGACTGCGTGCTGCCCAGTAACAGATTTTCAGCCGGACGCCTTCCAGTGGCCCAAACAGGGCATTAAGTATTTGGGCGTTTTATTCCCAGCTAATTTGTGTGATTTAGTTAGTTAATTTCAACCCTTTAATAAAAGATTTTTTGAGCTATGTGGGCAGGTGGGATTCATTACATTTATCTATGATTGGGAAGGTTAATGTTATTAAAATTAATTGTATTCCAAAATTCAATTACCTGCTACAATCTCTCCCTGTAGATGTCCCCCTCTCTTATTTCAAACAAATTTGATAGCATAGCGAAGTCCTTTATTTGGAATGGTAAACGTCCCAGATTATATTCAACGAGTTATATAGGCCAGTTGACAAAAGTGGGCTAGGCCTACTCAAGATTTTGTTTTATTATTATGCATTCTGTCTCAGACATTTGGCTCATTGGTTGCTTCCACCTGAGAGAGCCCCTCCCTGGGATTCCCAGATCTCAGTTTTATAGGTATTTACAGCTGTGCCACCTGCTCTATATTGTATTGCTCTGTATTTGGGAGTAGCACACAGCCCCCTAAAGTGGCAGACACTTTGGGAGAGGTGATTACTGCTTTTGGAAAAGGTCATGAGGCATGAGGTATTACTCCCTGCTAATTCAGAGTTTGGGGGATGGAGCTTTAACTTCTATCAAGAGATTATGGGAGAAAGATTTGAACCTGGTATTGGAGGAAGGAGTGTGGACTAGGATTCTAAAAAATGTCAAGTCTGCATCTAGAGATGCAAGGGTTCGCCTTATGCAATTCACGATTTTACATAGATTTTATTGGACCCCCTCTAGATTATTTAGGCTTGGTTTTAAAGACACACCCACCTGCTGGCAATGCCAATCAGAAGTTGGAGACAGAACCCATGTCTTTTGGGGGTGTGTTAAAATCCAAGATTTGTGGATGAAGGTTCAGAATTATTTTTGTGACGTTTTGGGCACTCAAATTTTACTTTGCCCCAGACTTTGTATTTTGGGTGATGGGGTAGTCAATATATAAGGGACAAATATATAAAAAATTGGATTTTGACAAGCATTATGATTGGCAGACAAATTATTTTAAGGGGTTGGAAGTCGGACAGAGCGCCATTCCGGAGTGGTGTGCGGAGATGGGGAGGGTGGCAGGTTTTGAGGAGATGGCAGGTAGAAGGCTGGTGTTTGGGGACTTGTTTTTCAGGAAGTGGGGTAGGTATTTGGCAGTTTTGGGGGACTCTTGGTGAAGGGATGAGGAGAGAGAAGTTTAGTTTAATTATGTATGTTTATTATATATTTTATTTATTTATTTATTTTTGGTTTGTTTGTTTGTGTGTGTATTATTTTATGTGACCACGGGGATGCTCGTTGGGGTTAGGGTGGGGTTGGTGTTTGGTGAGGGATATTAGTGAGGGTTAAAAGTTAAATGTTGATTCGGTGTGTATGTGTTGTTTTTTTCTCTGTTGTGTTTTTTTCTTTGAATCAATAAAAAAAATGTATTATAAAAAATCGAATTTATCTAAAATAAAATGTCATCCTTTGTAATCTTTATGACCAAGATGGAGCACATGTATATCTATTGTGTTCAATTATCAGAATACAATTTTATATTGATTTTTATATAGAAATCCTCACTGCCATGGTTCAAACTCAGTTTCGTGAGAATTACCCATCTGGGATGGCATGAGGGTGAGTAAATGATTAGAGAATTTTCATTTTTGGGTGAACTAGTCCTTTAATCAACCAAGTGAGCACTGTTATCAACTGATAGCAAAATAGACAAATATTACAAAGTTTCTCTCTCTCACACACACACACACATATGGACATGTCATCATGTGTAGTAATGAAGCTTGTGTATATCTGTGTGCGGTCTCTCTCTCTGTCTGTTATGCCTTTTGATTTTTCCACGAGAGAACAGCAGGAAACTGAAAGTTATATCAGGACACTGATGCACTCAACTTTACATAAGACACACACACACACACACACACACACAAACATTTTTACCTGGCCCTCGGTTTGTATTCTTAGCGACTGCTTGAACTACAAAAAGGCATTTTCATTTAAGTTTTAATAGGTAAACTTATGCTAAAAATACTGTAAAAATTTTGATAATAAATTGCATAGATATGGTGCTGGATGCAGATTTTTGTTTCTGGTGCAGGAAAATGCCATTACAGTGTGGATGAGAGGCGTAAACAAAGCAAAATCAGTATGCAAAGTAAAACATATTATAATTTATAATTAATTAATTTTTTATTAGTGTGTATGTATAAATAACAGAAATGAAAAATTTCTTACCTTCAGAAATTTAAGCAAAGGTTCTTATCTACACTCTCACACACTCGCTGTGTCACTTTAAATGTTGTTTGTTCATTTCTTGTCATAAGTGTTTGTGGGTTTTGAAAAATTTTGATATGTCTTAGTGTGAGGCTTAATCCACAAATGGCTGAGATTTAATTAAACAAATACACGTTTAGCATGAGCTGCACGCTTTAATATTAAGTGAATGTGAGAAGCAGCTGCTTAAACACTAACCACATAATTTTTCTGATAAACATTTTTTATTGATACAAACAGTTAACAAAGAAAAGCAAAACATGTGTTACAAAACTTCACAGAAGAAGGGAAGGAGAACACGGGGAAGCGGGTATTATGTATACATACATATATATATATATATATATATATATATATATATATATATATATATATATATATATATAGTAAACTCAGCAAAAAAAGAAACGTCCCTTCTTCAGGACGCTGTATTTTAAAGATTTTTTTTTTTTAAATCCAGATAACTTTACAGATCTTTACTGTAAAGGGTTTAAACAATGTTTTCCATGCTTGTTCAATGAACCATAAACAATTAATGAACATGCACCTGTGGAACGGTCGTTAAGACACTAACAGCTTATAGACGGTAGGCAATTAAGGTCACAGTTATAAAAACTTTGGACACTAAAGAGACCTTTCTACTGACTCTGAAATACACCAAAAGAAAATGCCCAGGGTCCCTGCTCATCTGTGTGAACATGCCTTAGGCATGCTGCATGGAGGCATGAGGACTGCAGATGTGGCCAGGGCAGTAAATTGCAATGTCTGTACTGTGAGACACCTAAGACAGCGCAACAGGGAGATAGGAAGGACAGCTGATCATCCTTGCAGTGGCAGACCATGTGTAACAACACCTGCACAGGATCGGTACATCCGAATATAACACCTGTGGGACAGGTACAGGATGGCAACCTCAACTGCCCAAGTTACACCAGGAACGCACAATCCCTCCATCAGTGCTCAGACTGTCTGCAATAGGCTGAGAGAGGCTGGACTGAGAGCTTGTAGACCTGTTGTTAGGCAATCCTTTACAGACATCACCGGCAACAATGTTGCCTATGGGTACAAAGCCACCTTCGCTGGACCAGACAGGACTGGCAAAAAGTGCTCTTCACTGATGAGTCATGGTTTTTTCTCACCAGGGGTGATGGTTGGACTCGCGTTTATCGTTGAAGGAATGAGCGTTACACCGAGGCCTGTACTCTCGAGCGGGATCAGTTTGAAGGTGGAAGGTCCGTCATGGTCTGGGGCGGTGTGACAGCATCATCGGACTGAGCTTGTTGTCATTGCAGGCAATTTCAACGCTGTGCGTTACAGGGAAGACATTCTCCTCCCTAATGTGGTACCCTTCCTGCAGGCTCATCCTGACATGACCCTCCAGCATGACAATGCCACCAGCAATACTGCTCGTTCTGTGCGTGATTTCCTGCAAGACAGGAATGTCAGTGTTCTGCCATGGCCTGTGAAGAGCCCGGATCTCAATCCTGTTAAGCACATCTGGGACCTGTTGGATCAGAGGGTGAGGGCTAGGGCCATTCCCCCCAGAAATGTCTGGGAACTTGCAAGTGCCTTGGTGGAAGAGTGGGGTAACATCTCACAGCAAGAACTGGCAAATCTGGTGCAGTCCATGAGGAGGAGATGCAGTGCAGTACTTAATGCAGCTGGTGGCCACACCAGATACTGACTGTTACTTTTGATTTTGACCTCCCCTTTTTTCAGGGACACATTATTCCATTTCTGTTAGTCACATGTCCGTGAAACTTGTTCAGTTTATGTCTTAGTTGTTGAATCTTTTTATGTTCATAGAAATATTTACACATGTTAAGTTTGCTGAAAATAAAAGCAGTTGAAAGTGAGAGTACGTTTCTTTTTTTGCTGAGTTTATAATAATCACACACATTTAAAAGTATACTTTTCTCTCCACTGCCCCTCCCTGAGAGCCCTCCAAGAATGCCAAATAGCTGCCCCATTTCCCATCGAATGCAAGTTCCCCAGCCTTCTAGATGACACTTCCTCGAAAGCCGCCACCCTCCCCATCTCCGTGCACCACTCTTGAAATGAGGGCGCTCAAGCCGACTTCCATCCCCTTAAAACAATCTGTCTGCTGATCATAACACCGGCCAGGACCCAATGTTTTATGTGTTTATCCTCTATATTGATGACCACCCCATCACCTAAAATACAGAGTCTGGGGCAAAATGACATTTGAGTGCCCAATAAAACTCTGAACTTTCAACCAAAATGTTTGGATCTTAACACACCACCAAAAAACAAAGGTTGCGTCACCAACTTCTGATCGGTATCGCCAGCAGGTGGGTGTGTCTTTAAGACCAAGCCTATACAATCTAGAGGGGGTCCAATAGAATCGATTTAAAATCTTGAATTGCATAAGGTACACCCTTGCATCTCTAGATGCAGACTTGATGTTTTTTAGAATCCTAGCCCACACTCCCTCCTCCAATACCAAGCTGAAATCTTTCTCCCATAATCTCTTGATAGAATTTAAAGCTGCGTCCCCCAGACACTGAATTAGCAAGGAGTAATACATTGATGCCTCTTGACATTTCCAAAAGCAGTAATCGCCACTTCCAGAGTATCTGCCACTTTAGTGGGGTGTATGCTACTCCCAAAAATAGTACAGAGCAGGTGGCACAGCTGTAAATACCTAAAGAACTGAGATCTGGAAATCCCAAAATGTTGAACCAAATTTTCAAAGGATCTCGACATTCCACTCTCATATAGGTCACTGAGCGTATTAACCTCCCTCACAATCCACTCTGTCCAGCAGAAAGGGGACTTATTAATACATAATTTGGGGTTAATTAAATACTACAGAGTGCAAATGTGAGATAATGGGGTGTATCTTAACTTCAAAATCAAATCAAATCAAATCACTTTATTGTCACACAGCCATATACACAAGTGCAATGGTGTGTGAAATGCTTGGGTGCAGTTCCGATCAACATAGCAGTCGTGACAGTGATGAGACAGTACCAATTTACAATAACATCAAATTAACACAGCACAATTTAAACATCTGATATACACATAATTACACTCAACAATATACAAATAATAACATACACTGTACAGTATACAATACGCACTATATAGATACACATTATTCAATAAAAATAAAAAATAAAAATATAAAAAAAAAAGTATATATAGTAGTATATATAGAATGTACAGTATTGTACTGTATTGACATTCAGGCTGTCGGTTGATAGTCAGTTGTTAAGAGAGAATATAATATAATAATAATATAATTTATGAAAGTCCGGTGTGAGATACGTATAAGAGTAAGGGTAATAAAGTGCAGTGCTGATGTATTTTGAACGTGGGAGATCAAGAGTTCAGAAGTCTGATTGCTTGGGGGAAGAAGCTGTCATGGAGTCGGCTGGTGTGGGTCCTGATGTTGCGATACCGCCTGCCTGATGGTAGCAGTGAGAACAGCCCATGGCTCGGACGGCTGGAGTCTCTGATGATCCTCCGAGCTTTTTTCTTACACCGCCTTGTATATATTTCCTGGAGGGAGGGAAGCTCACCTCCGATGATGTGTCTGGCAGTTCGCACCACCCTTTGCAGTGCTTTGCGGTTGTGGGCGGTGCTGTTGCCGTACCAGGCGGAGATGCAGCCAGTCAGGATGCTCTCTACAGTGCAGGTGTAGAACCGTGTGAGGATGTGGCAGTTCATTCCAAACTTCCTCAGCCGTCTCAGGAAGAAGAGGCGCTGATGAGCCTTCTTCACAACGACTTCAGTGTGGATGGACCATGTGAGTTCCTCAGTGATGTGGACACCCAGGAACTTGAAGCTGCTGACTCTCTCCACTGGTGCTCCATTGATGGTGATGGGACTGTGTTCTCTGTCTTTTCGTCTGAAGTCCACCACAAGCTCCTTTGTCTTACTGACGTTGAGGGAGAGGTTGTGCTCCTGACACCAGTGTGTCAGAATGTGCACCTCCTCTCTGTAGGCTGTTTCATCATTGTCAGTGATCAGGCCTACCACCGTTGTGTCATCAGCAAACTTAATGATGGCATTGGAGCTATGTGTTGCCACACAGTCATATGTGTACAAGGAATACAGTAGTGGGCTGAGAACACAGCCCTGTGGGGCTCCAGTGTTGAGGGTTAGTGATGAGGAGATGTTGCTGCCTATTCTAACCACCTGGCGTCTGCTTGACAGGAAGTCCAGGATCCAGCTGCACAGCGAGCTGTTTAAGCCCAGAGCCCTGAGTTTCTCATCTAGCTTGGAGGGCACTATGGTATTGAATGCTGAGCTGTAGTCTACAAACAGCATTCTCACATAAGTGTTCTTTTTTTCCAGGTGGGAGAGAGCAGTGTGTAGTGTAGATGCAATGGCATCATCAGTGGAGTGGTTGTTGCAGTAAGCAAACTGCAACAGTTCAAGAGAGAGAGGCAGCACAGAGCAGATGTAATCTCTGATTAGTCTCTCAAAGCATTTGCTGATGATGGGGGTCAGAGCAACAGGACGCCAGTCATTTAAGCAAGTTATTTTTGATTGCTTTGGAACAGGCACAATGTTGGATGTTTTAAAGCATGTGGGGACTACAGACAAAGAGAGGGAAAGGTTGAAAATGTCCATAAAAACGCCAGCCAGCTGGTTCGCACAAGCTCTGATGACGCTGCCCGGAATGCCGTCTGGGCCCGCGGCTTTGCGGATATTCACCCATCGGAAGGATCGGGTTACATCCACTACAGAGACGGAGAGTGAACTAACCTCTTAAACTGTCCTTCAATCTTGTTTTGCGGTTCTGATTTTCGGAGGGCATAACTGGCTTGTTTATGCTTCTCCGCATTCCCGGAATTAAAAGCGGAGGTCCGCACATTAAGTGCCACGCGAACATCGTTATTTATCCATGGTTTCTGATTCGGATAGATCCGTATTGTCCTGGTCGGAACCACGTCCTCCACGCACTTTTTGATGAAACACATTACGCTATCAGCGTAAAGCTCGATGTCATCATCAGAGGCGGACCAGAACATCTCCCAGTCCGTGTGATCAAAACAGTCTTGTAGCGTAGAATCTGATTGGTCCGACCAGCGCTGGATCGTTCTGAGGGTGGGTGCTTCCTGTTTCAGTTTCTGCCTGTAAGCGGGCAGAAGCAGAATGGAAGAGTGGTCCGATTTGCCAAATGGTGGGTGGGGGAGGGATTTGTAGCCATCCCGGAAGGGAGAGTAGCAATGGTCCAAAACCCGGTCCCCTCGTGTGTTGAAACTAATGTGCTGGTTGTATTTTGGTGCGACTGATTTTAAACTGGCTTTATTAAAGTCCCCGGTCACAATGAACGCGGCCTCAGGGTGCGCGGTTTCCTGCTCACTTATACTCCCATACAGATTCTTGAGTGCCCGGTCTGTGTCGGCTTGTGGCGGGATGTACACAGCAGTGATGATGACCGCTGAGAATTCCCTCGGTAGCCAGAATGGTTGACACAGAAGCATGAGAAATTCCAGATCAGGAGAGCAGAAAGACTTGATAGAATGTACGTTCCTCTGATCACACCAGGATTTGTTGATCATAAAACATACTCCACCACCTCTGGTCTTCGGTGCACGGAGAACCCTGCGGGTTCAATGGCTGAGTCTGGAATCTCCGCAGACATCCAAGTTTCCGTAAGGCAGATAATGCAGCAGTCCCTCGTCTCTTGTTGGAAAGAGATCCGCGCTTTCAGCTCACAGAGCTTGTTATCCAGAGACTGAACATTTGCCAGTAGAATAGTGGGTAGCGGGGGTCGATTTGCGCGGTGTCTTACTCTGATGAGAACGGCGGCTCTGTTTCCCCTTTTCTTTTTGCATTTCCGCGGCTGTGCTGCCCAGACAAAGGGCTCCACTTGCGTGTTTGTAAACAGCGGGTCGGCATTGAGAAATTTGAAGTCCGGTTTACGGTGTGAAATTGCTGAACCAATGTCCGAAAGTGTTTGTCTGTCGTAGACAATAAGGCAGACAACATCCAAAACAAAAAAATAAGAATTGTGAACAAAACAAACAAAACACTACTATGTTGTGTCGGAGCTCGCAACGCAGCAGCCATACTCGGCGCCATCTTGAGTCCAAAAAAGTCTGATTAGTTTGATAGAAAGGCTTTGCATTGGCGAAATAGGGGCAAGAACTTCCTGTTCAATACAAAACCAGGGAGGGGCTCTCTCAGGAGGAATCGACCAATGAGCCAAATGTCAAAGACCGAATGTATAATAATAAAACAAAATCTTGGTTAGTCCTAGCCCACATTTGTCAATAGGCCTATGCAATTTACTGAAATGTAATCTGGGACATTTACCATTCCAAATGAAGGACAATATCTTGGTTAGTCCTAGCCCACATTTGTCAATTGTCTTATGCAACTTACTGAAATGTAATCTGGGACGTTTACCATTCCAAATGAAGGACTTTTCTATGCTATCAAATTGCTTGAAATAAGAGAGGGGCACATCTATAGGGAGAGACTGTAGCAGGTAGTTGAATTTTGGAATACAATTCATTTTAATAACATTAACCTTCCCAATCATAGATAAATGTAATGAAGCCCACCTGCCCACATCGCTCGAAAACCTTTTTGTTACTGAGTCAAAATTAACTCTAACTAAATCACACAAATTTGCTGGGAATAAAATACCTAAATACTTAATGCCCTGTTTGGGCCACTGGAAGGTGTCCAGCTGAAAAGCCATTACTGGGCAGTATGCTATCAGAGCCAAAGCTTCGGATTTAGACCAGTTGACTTTGTATCCTGAGAATTTAGAAAAGGAATTAATAATTCTGTGGCGGCAAGGCATAGATCTAGTAGGGTCGGAGACGAATAATAAAATATCATCTGCGTAAAGCAAAAGCTTATGCGCCACACCTCATGCCACCACCCCTGGAAAATCATCCTCCTGTCTTATCGCGGCTGCTAATGTTTCCAGAGCAAGACAGAACAATAATGGGGAAAGAGGGCAACCCTGCTGGGTACCCCTATCCAGAGTAAAATAATCTGAAATTAATCAATTCGTTTGTACCGCCGCTACCAGTTGTCTATAAAGTAACTTAATCCAAGCAATAAAAGTATTCCCGAACCCGTACATTTCCAAAATCTTAAAAAGATAATCCATATCATATCTGACACCTTTTCGGCGTCAAGCGAGATGGCAACAACTGGACTCAGGATCATTCACCACTGACCACCTGATATTGATGAAACGCCTAATGTTATCAGAAGAGCTATGGCCCCGAATAAACCCCACCTGATCTATTTGTATAAGAGATGACATAACTACTTAATCGGTTAGCCAAAATTTCACAATATTTTAACCTCTAGCTGGATGGTAACTCTTACACTCACTTGGATCTTTGTCCTTTTTAAGAATCAGACTGATCCGAGCTTTTGTCATGGTTGGCGGAATCTTTCCATTCTTTTTTTTGGGGGGGGGGATTTTTCCCCTTTTTCACCCAATTTGGAATGCCCAATTCCCAGTGCGCTATTAAGTCCTCATGGTCGCGTAGTGATTCACCTCAATCCAGGTGGCAGAGGATGAATCCCAGTTGCCTCCGCGTCTGAGACCATCAACCCACACATCTTATCACGTGGCTTGTTGAGCGCGTTGCCACGGAGACCTAGCACGTGTGGAGACTTCACGCCATCCACCGCGGCATCTGCGCTCAACTCACCACGCACCCCACCGACAACGAACCACATTATAGCGACCACGAGGAGTTTACCCCATGTGACTCTACCCTCCCTAGCAACCGGGCCAGTTTGGTTACTTAGGAGACCTGGCTGGAGTCAATCAGCACGCCCTGGGATTCGAACTAGTGAACTCCAGGGGTGGTAGCCAGCGTCTTTTACCACTGAGCTACCCAGGCCCCCTGAAGCTTTCCATTCTTTAATGATTCCATAGAAACTTCTAGAAAAAGTGGAGCCAATTCTGTAGCATAAGATCTAAAAAAACTCCGGAGGCCCCAAAGCCTTGCCTGTAGGCAAGGCCTTAATTACCTCGCCAAGCTCCTCCAAGGTTACCTCAGAATCCAGAAAATTGTTTTGCTCAACCGTCAGTTTAGGAAGTTGTAATGGGTCCACAAAGTTTCTAATATCCTCATCAGTAGACGAAGATGTGTAACTATAGAGATCAAGATTCTTTAATTCTTTAAATAATTCTTTAAAAGCATTATTAATTTCAATGGCATAAATTAGGTAAATATTTCACCACCAGCAGATTTAACTGAGGGAATGGTAGAAAAAGACTTTCTCTGTTTTATATATCTAGCCAGAAGTTTTCCTTGCCTTGTTACCTGACTCAAAGTATGACTGTCTTGCCCTGAATAGACAACTCAGCTATTCGGTGCTTCAGCTCTGCCTCAGCACTTTTAATATTCCCTTCCAACTCCATGAGTTCTTGTGCTTTGGATTTTTTTGGTGAATGAGGCATACTGTATGGTCTGGCCCCTGAGAACCACCTTAAGTGCCTCCCAAGCCATGCCCACAGAGGATACTGAGGACCATTTGGTCTCCATATAAACATTGATTTCAGCCTTTAACATTTGTTGGAATTCAGGATTTTGCAAAAGGGATACATTAAAGCACCAACTATATGATTTCTTTTTCTCCATATGTGGCAACACCTCTAAACTCACCAGGGCATGATCTGAGACTAAGATGTTTCCAATTGAGCAATCAACAACAGATTAAATGAGGGACTTATATATATATAAAACTCTATTCTATACTTATTCTAGAATAAATCTTATGGACTGATGAAAAAAATGTATAGCCCTACCAGATGGGTTCCAAAGTCCAAAGACCAAGATTTTTACACATCCTGTGAAGCGACAGAGTTGCTCTTGGGGGCTTACACCACTTTTGCTTCACTATGATCAAGGACTGAGTCCATCAATAGATTAAAGTCTCCTCCCAATATTATATCATGAGGGGTGCCAGCGGCTTGCAACATCCCTTCAAGATCTACAAAAAAGCCCTGATCATCAGTGTTAGGTGCGTAAATATTAGCCAAAATCAACCTTTGCCCCTGATTTTCTGCTAAAACTATAATGACTCTTCCTAATTTATCTTTAATCTGTTTGAGACATTTGAATTGTAGATGCTTACTTATCAATGTAATGACTCCCCTGCTCTTACTTGAGCCAGCACTAAAGAAAACATGTCCACCCCATATCTTCCCAAATTTTTCAGCTTCCTGCGGGGAAAGATGCATTTCTTGAAGAAACACAATATAATTTTCTTACGTTTAAGGAAATAAATAACCTTCCTTCTTTTTATGGGGTGCCCCAACCCATTCAGAGATAGAAATACAGGCTGCTCTGGAAAAATATGGTGTGGTTGTTTCAAGGAGCACAATACTTGTTGACCCCTCTCCAAACATAGCGCTTATGGTTGTGACCATAAAGCTCTATTTTGGTCTTGTCACTCCAAATTACAGTGTGCCAGAAGCTGTGAGACGTGTCAAAGTGTTGTCTGGCATATTGTAACCAGGCTTTTTTGTGGCATTGGCTTCTTTCTGGCAACTCGACCATGCAGCTCATTTTTGTTCAAGTATCGTCGTATTGTGCTCCTTGAAACAACCACACCATCTTTTTCCAGAGAAGCCTGTTTTTCTCCTGAGGTTACCTGTGGGTTTTTCTTTGTATCCTGAACAATTCTTCTGGCAGCTGTGGCTGAAATCTTTCTTGGTCTACCTGACCTTGGCTTGGTATCAAGAGATCCCCGAATTTTCCACTTCTTAATAAGTGATTGAACAGTACTGACTGACATTGTCAAGGCTTTGGATATATTTTTATATCCTTTTCCATCTTTATAAAGTTCCATTACCTTGTTACACAGGTCTTTTGACAGTTCTTTTTGCTCCCCATGGCTCAGTATCTAGCTTGCTCAGTGCATCCACGTGAGAGTTAACAAACTCATTGACTATTTATACACAGACACTAATTGCAATTTAAAAAGCCACAGGTGTGGGAAATTAAGCTTTAATTGCCATTTAAACCTGTGTGTGTCACCTTGTGTGTCTGTAACAAGGCCAAACATTCAAGGGTATGTAAACTTTTGATCAGGGCCATTTGGGTGATTTATGTTACCATTATGATTTAAAAAGGAGCCAAACAACTATGTGATAATAAATGGCTTCATATGATCACTGTCCTTAAATAAAAGACATTTTCAAAATCAATGCCTAAATTTCACAATTTCTGCGAAATATATATGTTTTGTTTTGCTCTTGTATATATATTTTGTAGGAATCAATAAAAAATGTTAATTACAAAAAAATAGCTGTAAAATAAGTTAAATGTTCTCGTCAGAGTTTTACTAAAACATGTTCTTTTCCATATTTAGAAAAAAGTTTAAAAGTATGTTTTTAAACCATTTTATAATTATTTGTGTCCAAATCTGCTATTTATGCAAGAATATAATTTTGCTGAGTCATTAGCTTCTCTACTGTTAGCAAAACATTCTTTAGTCCCTCATCCTCCTCACTGCGCCCTGTGTAAGATTCTGTGAAATTTTAATCGGTGATCTATGGAAAAATGTTCAGACATTTAACCTTTTCATCAGAATTTTGTCATTAGCTTCTCTACTGTTATTAAAACTTGCCAAGTGTTATTATAATAAAATAAATAATAAATAAATGTTCTTAAAGTGTTCTTAAAAAGTGATTTAAGTATATTTGTTTCATCAGTTAATAAATTATTATAGAGCTGATGTACTAATAAGTTGAGGGTATCACAATTTTTCAAGGCTATCCAAGTAATCTAGGTTGGAACATGTTCAACAGGTTACATCAGGTAGACAAAATGCTTTTATATTTTTATTAACAGCCACTAATGTGCATAAATAATGATTTAGGTGCTTGAGGGTGGACAGAAGGATCTTATCAATGTTTGAATGGAATTTAACTAAAGCGTGAATGGAATTCTCATTACCGCAAATATTTTATCTTTACCGAAACACATAACAATACCTTACAGATTTGATAAAATGTCAATTATAATGATTTATACTTATACCAGTCATTATACAGCAACCTTTTTTAAAATGGTTTGGGTTCATATGAAAAACATGTGAAATTGGTAGGTGTGTTTTGGTAATGACATAAATAGTTTATTTTTTAATCAAATTTGGTGAGTAATGATAATTTGTTTTGAACATCTAATAAAGGGTGTCATGTAAAGTTCAAATAAATTTTTATTATTTTCCAAACTAATCAGCTACTTAGATTTTTGGCCATTTTTTGGTTTTGTATGTTGCGATAATGAGAATTTTTCTGGACATGCTCCAACAAATGTCTTCAAAAATGTGGAAAAGATTTAAAATGTGTCTTGATTTTACTGTTTACAATTATTTAAGACTTCTCTTTTCATGTTCCAAAAGAAAAGAAACTGAATTTTTAACTTAAAAAAAAAAATCAGTTTTTCATGAGAATTACCCTGCTGAACACAAAATAATATTTTAGAAGAATATTTCTGCTCTGTAGATCAATAGAATGCAAGTGTATCCAAAACTTTGAAGCTCAAAAATTACTTAAAGGCATCATAAAGGTATGACTCCAGTGGTTTAATCCATTCTTCTGAAGTGATATGATAGGTGTTGGTGAGAAACACATCAAAAAAGTCCTTTCTTACCATAAATCTTCACATTCAGCTATCTACTGGTCGGGTTGGTCAGAAGTGGAGATTTATAGTAAAAAAGGACTTCAATATTGATCTGTTTCTCACACACACCTATCATATCGCTTCAGAAGACATGGATTAAACCACTGGAGTCTTATATATTACTTTTATGCTGCATTTATGTGCTTTTTGAGCTTCAAAGTTCTGGTCACCATTCACTTGCATTGCATGGACCTACAGAGATGAAATATTCTTCTAAAAATCTTCATTTGTATTTTGAAGAAGGAAGTCATACATACAGTATCTGGGATGGCATGAGGGTGAGTAAATGTGCTGCGTTTATGTGCTTTTTGAGCTTCAAAGTTCTGGTCACCATTCACTTGCATTGCATGGACCTACAGAGATGAAATATTCTTCTAAAAATCTTAATCTGTGTTTTGAAGAAGGAAGTCATACATATCAGGGATGGCATGAGGGTGAGTAAATGATGAGAGAATTTAAATTTTTCGGTGAACAATCCTTTAACAGAATCGTGTCACGTCAAAAATCTGCCAGCACTCTTGTCATGGATAAATAATGCTCATTTTGGTGAATGTTGTCTAAATTACATTTAATTTCAGCTATTTTGTGTACCTCTCATTTGCTAACAGTAGATTGCATCTTTTAAATATGTATTGTGACTCTGTTCTCAGTAGCCTACTACACTAATAGCTTAATTTTTAATTAATTTTTCATTAGTGTAACAGTTTGCTTTAATAGTGTAGCGTTCTAATACAGTGTTTCCCAAACGTTTTTGCCATTATTACCTCCACAACTCCATCAGTAAGGCTCAAGTTTCCCTTCATTGACACAAAACAAAAGATGTTTATCAAAGACTAAATATCGTTTAATGTTATCATTAATGCTGATTATTATTGATCAATCATTATTGGTTTGACCTTTTGACATGCCTAATAGGACTAGGTATTCATACTGAATTCCCAATTTGATTCCGATTCAAAGCTCTTAATTTTATTTGATTCTGATTTCCATTCATTTCCGATTCACATGGGAATATTTCAGTTATAATGTAAATTTTGCTTAAATGTGAAAGAAATTCTCTCTCAGCTAATGCTGTTAAAAATACAGTGGACCTTTTAACTTGGAACAATATGAAATAATAATTTTACAAATTTTATCTTTAGGTTTAATCATTTTTAATCATTTAACTTATGAAGTCTTAAAATTGCATACAGTATATTGCATATGTAAGGGGTAATTTACAGTCAGCCAGTTGTTATTGCAAAATTAACCCCAATAAGGTGATCAGGACCCTGACGCATAACGGAGGACTCTTGTATCAGCCTGAACTTTTTTTTTTTTTTTTTTGCGATAATAACCGGCAGACTGTACATTATACCGCTTATATATATATATATATATATATATATATATATATATATATATATATACACACACACACGGCTACTAATAAAAGGACATAAATTATTTATGTGAGAAGAAATTAATTGCTGAACAGCTGAAATCCAGCTCCGGTTTGCATCAGAGTTCTGTTGGTGTTTATTTTGTAATTAAGGACCATCTGACTGTTCATTATCCAGCTTATTACATGAATACTTGCCAAATAAATAAATAAATGTACATGAAACATTGAGTTTAAATTATTTAATTAGCTTACTTGTAGAGTGATCACAGTGATCCACAGTGATCACAGAAGCAGGAAAGATGACTTGCAAAAGCCGAGTCTGATACGTCTTAATCCCCTGATGTGCAGTTGTTACTCAGAGATATCAGACCGCTAGATTTGACCAATCAGAATCCACTACTCCAGAGAGCCGTGTGATAAGTATAGATATATAGAAACATGTTTATTATTTACATGCAAAAGTATTTCCATTGATATGTAAAATAAGTGCTAAAACGGTACTGTCTCTTTAAGAACAGTGTCAGTTCAGCGAGCGTGTTTCGGTTGAGCGCATATTAACAAGAGTTAAAGAGTAAAGAGTCGCTTCTGTGCTATGTGTGATTAGAATTAAATGTTTTTGATCAACAACGGACTGTAAAAAAAATAAAAATAAAGGATATTAAAAGAGACATTATTCAGTGACAAATGGATTTATTGGATCTCGTCTTTGGACACACATTACACAGAATGAGTCAAACCAAAACTTTACTCTCAACATGCAGTAAAAGGATATCACTGCTGAACCTTTTCACCTCTACATTACACAACCACTGCTGAGTGAAATCTCAACATTTACCAGCCAGTGGAAAATCACAGACATTTTTAATATACGAGTGATTTCCTCACATCGATCTTGAGATTTAAGATTCAATATCAGGATCATTAAATGAAAATCACAATTAATTGGAAAATCTATATTTTTACCCATCCCTAATCCATGTTATTAGGGATGGGTAGATGTTATTTTAAGCCATGCATTTTCTTTTGTAGATTCAGCATAGCAAAATCCAGTTCTTTTTGCATTGCCCCCTACGAACCTGCTTACGTACGAATCACTCTTCTAATATCACACTACTTTTTTCCAGCAAGTAACAGTGAAGCGTGATGAAACACAACATCTCTGTTTAATGCTGCATTGTCTGCGCATATATAATAATCAAACTCTCTCTCCCTCTTTCATAGATAGTTTTTGCATTCATTCTAGTGAATCAAAACTTTCAGACGGTTCATTTAAGTTTCACAGACTGAGTCCCTGTGTGTCATTTTTAGGATCTTAATATTAAGTAAAATACTGCTGTTGTATAAACGTCATGGTTACTGGTGTAACCTCCGTTCCCTGATGGAGGGAACGAGACGTTGGTGTCGATGTAGTGACACTAGGGGTCACTCTTGGGAGCCCGAGACACCTCTGGTCTTTGATAAAAGGCCAATGAAAATTGGCGAGTGGTATTTGCATGCCACTCCCCCGAACATACGGGTATAAAAGGAGCTGGTATGCAACCACTCATTCAGGTTTTATGCTGAGGAGCCGATATAAGGTCCGGCCATTTCAGCGGGTAGTTCAGCGTTGTGGCAGGAGGGACCAACGTCTCGTTCCCTCCATCAGGGAACGGAGGTTACACCAGTAACCATGACGTTCCCTATCTGTCACTCACTCGACGTTGGTGTCGATGTAGTGACACTAGGGGTCCCTATACAAAACGCCACAAGGCTGAACTGTGTTACGTGAACTGGCGGTGTGTGGTGGGCAGACTTGCTGTGTGCCTCATAGCCAGCACACCAGGTCGACACGTAACCTCCCCCAACACAGTTATGAGTGTCGAACGGCCCTTTTTGGGGACAAGTCGACTACCCAGAGATAGAGACAGGCTTAACCCAGTCATGGCCTCTTTCCCCTTCTCTTTTTCCACTCCCTAAAAAAGAAGGGGGATTATCCGACTGGGCCGCCAGGTCTAGTCGGGGGGTGTCCCTCCCAAGGGGAGGACACCGCGGAGACCACACCTCGCCCCAAGAGAGGGGGGATATTTAAGTGGAAGAATACATCACATGGTCTTTCCAACCATGTGGAGAGCCTTCAAGGTAGATCCTACCCAATGGGGGAGGAGTTACTACAACATGGAGACTGAGGGGCTCTGCCCAAGGAAGACGCAGTTTGCCAGTAGGGAAACGAACTAGCGGAAGATATAGATCGCATGGGGTTAGCCTTACAGGGAACCGCCACGTGCGGAGCACCTACCCCAGAACCGGGCTCTTAGTTAGCGCGTGTACTGGGCCGGCAGCGAGTCTCTCCGAAAACTCGACTGCCACAGGGCTCGGAGGAAGTCAACCAGGGAACAACCTTTGTGAACACTACTGGGAATTAACAGCGCACGTCTTCAGCTCAAAGGAGGTGGAAGGCGCTATGTGCAAGCGATACACCCAGCCGGCTATCCCGGGCTTATCCGCTTGTGTTGCGTGCCACTACCTGGGACGAAACCGGTTCCACCCGGAGGTTGTAGAACCTTGCAAAGGTGTTGGGTGTTGCCCAGCCCGCTGCTCTGCAATGTCTGTTAGAGAGGCACCTCTGGCCAGGGCCCAAGAAGCCGCTACACCACGAGTAGAATGGGCTCGTAGCCCTACCGGGGGCGGCATGTTTTGGGCGAGACATGCCATAGTTATGGCGTCAATGAGCCAGTGGGCAATCCTCTGCTTGGAGACAGCGCTTCCTTTCCGCTGTGCACCGAAGCAGACAAAGAGCTGCTCAGAGAGTCTAAAGCTCTGCGTGCGATCCAAATAGATGCGCAAAGCGCGCACCGGACACAGCAACGCCAGGGCTGGGTCTGCCTCCTCCTGTGGCAGCGCTTGCAGGTTCACCACCTGGTCTCTAAAAGGAGTGGTGGGAACCTTGGGCACATAGCCCGGTCGGGGGTCTCAGGATCACATGAGAATAGCCCGGACCGAACTCCAGGCATGTTTCGCTGACAGAGAACGCTTGCAGGTCACCTACCCTCTTGATGGAAGTGAGCGCAGTCAGGAGGGCAGTCTTCAAGGAGAGTGCCTTAAGCCCGGCTGACTGCAAAACTCAAAGGGGGCTCTCTGTAGACCCTGAAAAACTACAGAGATCCGATGAGGGAACAAGGCGTGGCCTGGAGGGATTCAGCCTCCTGGCGCCTCTTAGGAACCTGATGATCAGATTATGCTTCCCTAAGGACTCACCGTCGACTGCGTCATGGTGTGCTGCTATGGCAGCAATGTACACCTTCAAGGTGGAAGGGGACAGCCTCCCTTCCAACCTCTCTTGCAGGAAGGAAAGCACTGATCTGACTGCGCACCTCTGGGGGTCTTCCTGATGGGAAGAACACCACTTAGCGAACAGACACCACTTAAAGGCATACAGGCGCCTCGTAGAGGGAGCCCTAGCCTGAGTGAATGTGTCTACCACCGCAGGTGGAAGACAGCTTAGGTCTTCCGCGTCCCGTCCAGGGGCCAGACATGGAGATTCCAGAGGTCTGGGCGCGGGTGCCGGATGGTGCCCCTTCCCTGAGAAAGAAGGGCCTTTCTCAGGGGAATTTGCCCGGGGGGAGCTGTCACGAGGAGCGTGAGGTCCGAGCACCACGTCTGGGCGGGCCAGTAGGGTGCTTACCAGGACGACCTTCTCCTCGTCCCCCCTGACCTTGCACAGGGTCTGTGCGAGCAGGCTCACTGGGGGGAAAACGCATATTTGCGAATGCCAGGGGACCAGCTGTGTGCCAGCGCGTCTATGCCGAGGAAGGCCTCGGTGAGGTTTGCGTACCAGAGCGGGCAGTGGGAGGATTCTTGGGAGGCGAACAGGTGCACCTGTGCCTGACTGAATCGACTCCAAATCAGCTGGACCACCTGAAGGTGGAGTCTCCACTCTCCCTTGAGGGTAACCTGTTGTTACGGCGCGTCCGCCGAAGTGTTGAGGTTGCCCGGGATGTGAGTGGCTTGCAGCGACTTGGTGCTGCTAACTCCGTTGGAGGAGACGGCGGGCGAGTTATGACATACAGCGGGAGCGCAGACCGCCTTGGCGGTTGACATATGCTACCGCTGCCGTGCTGTCTGTCCGAACTAGCACGTGCTTGCCCTGGATCAACGGCCGGAACCTCCGCAGGGCGAGCAGAATTGCCAGTAACTCGAGGCAGTTGATGTGCCAACACAGCTGCGGACCCGTCTAGAGGCCGGCGGCTGCGTGCCCGTTGCCAACAGCGCCCCAGCCCATTTTGGAGGCGTCTGTCGTGACCACGACGCGCCTGGAGACCAGTTCTAGCGGAACACCTGCTCGTGGAAACGAGAGGTCGGTCCAAGGGCTGAAAAGACAGTGACAGACCGACGTAATGGCCACGCGGTGTGTCCCGTGGCGCCATGCCCGTCTCAGGACTCGAGTCTGGAGCCAGTGCTGAAGCGGCCTCATATGCATCAACCCGAGCGGGGTGGCCACCGCCGAGGACGCCATATGCCCCAGGAGCCTCTGAAAATGTTTCAGTGGAACCGCTGTTTTCTGTTTGAACGCCTTCAAACAGGCCAGCACCGACTGGGCGCGCTCGTTCGTAAGGTGCGCCGTCAAGGAGACTGAGTCCAACTCCAAACCGAGAAAAGAGATGCTCTGAACCGGGAGGAGCTTGCTCTTCTCCCAGCTGACCCGAAGCCCTAGTCGGCTGAGGTGTGAGAGCACCAGGTCCCTGTGTGCGCATAACCCGTCTCAAGAGTGAGCTAGGATTAGCCAGTCGTCGAGATAGTGAGAATGCGAATGCCCACCTCCCTTAACGGGGCAAGGGCAGCCTCTGCGATCTTCGTAAAGACGCGAGGAGACAGGGACAGGCCGAAAGGGAGGACTTGTACCGATACGCCTGACCCTCGAATGCAAACCGCAGGAAGGGTCTGTGTCGAGGAAGGATCGAGACGTGAAAGTACGCATCCTTCGGGTCTACCGCCGCGAACCAATCTTGATGCCGGACGCTCGCTAGAATGCGTCTTTGCGTCAGCATCCTGAACGGGAGTCTGTGTAAGGCCCGGTTCAGTACTCGCAGGTCCAAGATTGGCCGCAACCCACCGCCTTTTTTCGGTACAATGAAGTAGGGGCTGTAAAACCCCCTCTTCATCTCGGCTGGAGGGACAGGTTCTATCACGTTCTTCCGTAGGAGGGTAGCGATCTCCGCGCAAGGTAGCAGCGTTTCCATCTTTCACCAAGGTGAAGTGGACACCGCTGGACCTGGGCGGATGCCCAGCGAAGTGAATCGTGCAGCCGAGTCAGACGGTCCGGACCAGCCCTCGCGACGGACTGGAAGCGCAAGCCATGCACCCGAGTTCCGCGCAAGGGGGACCAAAGGGACAACGTCATCGGATGTACTGGCGGGTGGGGCCTCGCGGCGGGGCGGAGCTTGAGGTGCCACACCACATCGTGGCCGTGCTGAGTCCGAGGACATCGAAGCACTTACCTGGCTCCTTGTGACCACCCCCGGAACAGCCTGGGACGGGGGAGGAAGAGGCCTGTCCTCATGACCCGTGGAGACTGTCACATCGGGGGCGGATTTGTGCCACAGCTGGGCGCTCAGGGCGGGAGACCGCCGCTGGAGCGCCAACCTGCCAAATGGAGTGGTGGACGGTGGTCGTGATGCCAGCCGTACACACCGAATATGTGACCCAGGGAACAAGGAAACCACTCTTGTGGAGCTCTTGAGTACTGCAGCCACTTGGGCATGCAGCGCAATTAAATGCAAAAGGTAACAAAAAGAAGATCTGCTTACCAGCTCCAGAGCAGCGGGTTTCGTTGTCCCTGGGTCGCCCGTCTCAGGGGCGCTTCGAAGACCTCCGTGGGTTCTTCGGTGCCGGCTGTGAGACGGGTGGCGTCGGCTTCCTGCGGTGGGCTCCACGCCGGGGCCGGGCCGGAGGGGCGGGCTGCGGCGGAGCCGGTGCAGTCACCGCAGGGGGACGCCCTCGGCGATGAGTAGATGGGGGGATCTTGAGCCACGCCGGGGCAGGACAAGCCGGCTAACATCCATCTACTGCTCTACCATCAAGAACTGCTGGGCAAAGTCCTCGACAGTGTCGCCGAATAGGCCCGCCTGGAAAATGGGTGCAGCAAGGAATCGTGTCCTGTCGGCCTCACCCATCTCGACCAGGTTGAGCCAAAGGTGGCGCTCCTGGACCACTAGTGTGGCCATCGTCCGCCCGGGAGACCGCGCCGTGACCTCCGTCGCTCGGAGAGCGAGGTCGGTCGCCGAGCGCAGTTCCTGCATCAATCCCGGGGCGGAACTACCCTCGTGCAGTTCCTTTAGCGCCTTGGCGGACTTGCAGGAGAGCCATGGCGTGCAGGGCGGAGGCGGCTTGTCCAGCAGCGCCGTAGGCTTTGACCGTCAGAGACGACGTAAACCTACAGGCCTTGGACGGGGGCTTTGGGCACCCACGCCAGGTGGCGGCGCTCTGCGGGCATAGGTGCACCGCGAGCGCCTTTATCCAC
This sequence comes from Myxocyprinus asiaticus, assembly GCF_019703515.2. Classification (NCBI taxonomy): domain Eukaryota; kingdom Metazoa; phylum Chordata; class Actinopteri; order Cypriniformes; family Catostomidae; genus Myxocyprinus; species Myxocyprinus asiaticus. The sequence continues at coordinate 17,605,947 of NC_059355.1, forward strand.
CGGGGGATTGCCGAATAACCCTTGGCCGCCCCACCATCGAGGGTAGTGAGAGCGGGGAAGCTGAAAAGATCGGGACCGGGCAGTAAAAGGTGCCTCCCGCGATCTTGTCAGCTCTTCATGCACATCCGGGAAGAAAGGAACAGGGCGGGGCGTGGCTTTGAGCGGCGCCGCGAGCCCAGGAACCAATCATAGAGCCGCGAGGGTTCAGGGAAGAGCGGTGAAATCCGCTCTAACCGACGCTCGCGGCTGTCCGGGAAAGCATGTCGTCATCTCCGCGTCAGCCTGTGACTGGGCGATCGACCCCGAAGGGAGGAGCCCAGCCGAGGCTTCCGACTGGACGAGCCCGCTCTCCGATGCTGCGCTCGAGAGCTCATCACTTTCACGGGCTCCAAATAAGAGGTCGAACTCGCCGTGAGACGAGCCGGCGGACTCACCCGGAAGCCCGATCGGGGCAGACGAGCGTGCTGGGGAATGGGAGGTCCGCGGGGGATACCCGGCGGAGGCGGTCCCATTGGGGTCCCCAAATCGCCCCCAGTGCTAGCCGCGCTGGCCTCAAACCCGTGGGTAAAAGGACCGAGGCGGGAGCCTCTGGGGTGGCTCGCTTCCTTACGAAGGCGAGCCGCGACCGCAACGTTGCCATGGACACATTCTCGCAATGAGAAGGTGACCATCCACGAACGCTGTCTCCGCGTGAGCAGTGCCCAGACACGAAAGACAGTGATCGTGACCATTAGAAGGCGAGAGATAACGAGCACAACCAGGAATAACACACAATCGGAAAAGCATCTTTAAAAAGACGCGTCTTTAAAAAGACGTTCCGTGTGTGCGCTCTTTTAGAGAAATATATACTCTTTTAGAGGGGAAAAATGCTCTTTCAGAAAATATACTCTCTAGTTTTTCTGCCGAAGCACCCAGGGGCGTTCTCTGCAGTGCACCAGTGCAGAGGAGGGAGAAGCCGCTGAAATGCGCCGTCAGATCCAGCAGGTGAATGAACAGTAGTATTCAGCTCAATGAGCATGACCGTTCGGCTCCGAAGAGAAAATCTGAATGAGTGGTTGCATACCAGCTCCTTTTATACCCGTATGTTCGGGGGAGTGGCATGCAAATACCACTCGCCAATTTTCATTGGCCTTTTATCAAAGACCAGAGGTGTCTCGGGCTCCCAAGAGTGACCCCTAGTGTCACTACATCGACACCAACGTCGAGTGAGTGACAGATAGGGAACAAGGGTGTTTCTACATTTCTTAGTTGTATTTAGTGTAACTGTATTTAATTTCATTCTGACACACTAAATTAGATTTTAATGTTGTGCCAGATAATTACTGAAAGTGTAAATAAATGACATCAAAAGCAGAGAATAATCCGATGATTTCAAATCTCATGTAAATGGTTTCTTGTGTTGTCTGTTTTTTTCTTTTTTTAATAAGCTGATTTGTTACAAGTGCTCATTGATAAAGTGATCTCAGGTGATTCATGGACTTTCACACATGATTCAAAGAGATTCAGTTTGGGCTGCAGAGAGAGAAAACTGCTGAAATACAAGAGTGGAAATGAGGGTGTGAAAGTGTGTGTATGTTTGATTGTGTTAAATGTAGTTTGTCTGCTGGTTGTGTTCTATGTTTTATTTGTGTCATGTAAACCTGCAGTGCTGCTGTCGGATTTTCATGTTTCCTGATCGTCTGTTGCTCTCGCTACCTCAGTTTTCTAATTATTTATCAGAACTGTCCGTGAAATATGTGTATGTTTTTGAGTCAAGTAAACAGGTCTGATGGTCTTCTGCTCAGGAATCTCATCACTAAGGTCATCAGTTCAGCTCATGTACAAATCACACGATTCAAGTATTTCATTGCTCAACTCAAAACTCAGTGGAAAGAATCCAGGAGATTGTTATTGTTGAAACTGGAAAATTGGAATTGCTCAAAAGTTGTCAGGAGATTTAATGGAGTCCTCATTGGTCTCATTTAAGTATCTACACTGCAAAAATAATTTTCTAGAATATTTTGTCTTGTTTTACAGTAAAAATATCTCTTTTATCTTGTTCTAATCACCTGAGAAGCAGAATGGCATAAAGATATTAAGTCTTGTTTTACAATATTTTACTAGAAAACCTGACAAACATACTCAGGTTTTTGCAGTGCACAGGTGTTCTAGCAGAGTAACTTCAAAAAGTATTTTTGTCTTGTTTTCCAGTAAAAAATATCGCAGCATTCTTAAAACAAGAAAAAATTACTTGAGAAGCAGAATGATGCAAGATACACTATATTGCCAAAAGTATTCGCTCACCCATCCAAATAATTGAATTCAGGTGTTCCAATCACTTCCATGGCCACAGGTGTATAAAATGAAGCACCTAGGCATGCAGACTGCTTCTACAAACATTTGTGAAAGAATGGGCCGCTCTCAGGAGCTCAGTGAATTCCAGCGTGGTACTGTGATAGGATGCCACCTGTGCAACAATTCCAGTTGTGAAATTTCCTCGCTACTATATATTCCACAGTCAACTGTCAGTGGTATTATAACAAAGTGGAAGCGATTGGGAATGACAGCAACTCAGCCACGAAGTGGTAGGCCACGTAAAATGACAGAGCGGGGTCAGCGGATGCTGAGGCGCATAGTGCACAGAGGTCGCCAACTTTCTGCAGAGTCAATCGCTACAGACCTCCAAAGTTCATGTGGCCTTCAGATTAGCTCAAGAACAGTGCATAGAGAGCTTCATGGAATGGGTTTCCATGGCCGAGCAGCTGCATCCAAGCCATACATCACCAAGTGCAATGCAAAGCGTTGGATGCAGTGGTGTAAAGCACGCCGCCACTGGACTCTAGAGCAGTGGAGACACGTTCTCTGGAGTGACGAATCACGCTTCTCCATCTGGCAATCTGATGGACGAGTCTGGGTTTGGCTGTTGCCAGGAGAACGGTACTTGTCTGACTGCATTGTTCCAACATGACTGCGCACCAGTGCACAAAGCAAGGTCCATAAAGACATGGATGAGCAAGTTTGGTGTGGAAGAACTTGACTGGCCTGCACAGAGTCCTGACCTCAACCCGATAGAGCACCTTTGGGATGAATTAGAGCACTGATGTTGGCCTTCTCGTCCAACATCAGTGTCTGACCTCACAAATGCGCTTCTGGAAGAATGGTCAAAAATTCCCATAAACACACTCCTAAAGCTTGTGGAAAGCCTTCCCAGAAGAGTTGAAGCTGTTATAGCTGCAAAGGGTGGGCTGACGTCATATTGAACCCTATGGATTAAGAATGGGATGTCACTTAAGTTCATATGCGTCTAAAGGCAGATGAGCGAATACTTTTGGCAATATAGTGTATCAAGTAATGATTTCAGAGAAATCTAACAAAATTTGGTGTGGTTCATGATTAAAACAAAAAAAAAAACTACTTGCCACATTTTCATTCTGTTCTTACCCCATTGGCAAATAGTTTTTCTTGTCATATGATTTAAGAGTTTTTTAAAAACAAGACACAAATTTAGATAGATTTCACTGAAAACAAGACAAAATGTCTTGCCATTTTGTTGTAAAAAAAAAAATAATAATAATAATAATAATGTATATATATATATATATCTTGACTTAAGAATGTTTAGATATTTGTACTGGAAAACAAGACAAAAATACTTATTAAGAAAATGTATTTTTTGCAGTGCTTGGTATTGGAATTTGTGGAGAAATGTTTTACTTCATATTGAGGTCTCTAACATTTGAGTGCTGAGTTTCTGATCACAGTTTCAGACATTGTTGAGATCTCTTCTGAAAGTCTTAAGGAGACACATGTGAGATTACTGGAGTCTGTTTCTCTGGAGAAACATCTGAGAAAGCAAGCAAAGTTCTCCATTTGCTCTCCATTTAATCTCATTTCTGTCTAGTATAAATAATTAAGAAATTAAAGAAATCTCATTGGCAAGGGCACAACTAAAATGTGTGCAATATATTCCAAAGGCGTGCTTTTGAAACAGCGATGTGTTTTGAAACATTTGGTAAAAAAACTGTTTCTGAATGAGAAATTTTCACAGCTTTGCAGAAAATCATGCCTTATGTCTTGAGCAAGCCATGTGTGTCACAAGGATGCATGTGTGTGTGTGTGTGTGTGTGTGTGTGTGTATGGTGTGTTGAGATTTGGAACCATCCCAGCAAGTTTGGATATTTTGTGATTTACAGTCTCTGACAAACTCAAACTGTTTTAAAGAAGAAAAGAAAATTAGATCAAACACTATAAAGTTCCAGCAGCTTTTCTGTTTGGGCTCGATTTAAACTGTTAAATATAAATTCTCTGCTGTCAGTATGCATTCTTCTCTTCTAACACAAGACGTCTTCAGACATTTATTGTAGTAATAGCTCTACACTAGATTCAGCAGCTCAAGTCAAAATAGAAGATTGTAAGTCATGTTACTGTAGATCAGTGTCAGTAAGTCAAAGGTAAAAGCTACCAGTGTCAATGTTCTCCAACAAAACTCTAAAATCTCTCTCTTGCTCTGCCTCTCTGTGTGTCTCAGGATGAAAATGCGCCGTCACAGGGTGTTCTTGATCTGCACGGTGGGGCTGTGTCTCATTTCCTTCCTGCATTACTACAAGGCTCTTCACTACGTGTCTCTGTTGAGGGAGCTGTCTGCACCTTACCCCAACATCAAGTCCTTCATCATGGTCACTGGATTCTTCTGGAAGGAGGGGACCACACCAATGTCCAGTGTATCCCCTAAGGAAGGACCTCTTCTGGCCCACAGACTGCCAGACAGTAAGGCTCGGGCTGGAGGAGGTCTGGATCCAGATACTAGACAAGAACCTGAAGCTCCACAGCCGTGGAGGAGACCTGAAGAACCTCAGCACAGGAGCTCAGCCACAACAGAGGTAGGGTAATACACTTCACTTCACTTTTATTGTCACACAACCATATACACAAGTGCAATAGTGGGTGAAAGTCTTGGGTGCAGTTCTGAGCAACATAGCAGTCATGACAGTGATGAGACATAGATGAGACATATACCTATTTACACATCACAATTTACATATCTAATATACACATAATTACACACAACACAATATACAAATAATAATATACAATATACAGTATACAATACACACAATATAGAATACACAAACACACAATATAGAATACACATTATACAATAAAAATAGTATATATAGTATATATAAAATATACAGTAGGTTGTATTGACATTCAGCTGTCGGTTGATAGTCAGTCGCCAGTGTGTTGTTAAGAGAGAATATAATTTAAGACAGTCCAGTGTGAGATAATAAGATTAATAAAGTGCAGTGCTGATGTATATTGATCGTGAGAAATCAAGAGTTCAGAATATGTCTTTTTTGAAGGTGACTATTAGCGTCACCCAATGGAGTTGCAAAAATAGTGACCATTTTCAAACAGGCTTCCCAAACACTCCCCCATTTGCCATTGGTTGGGCAAACAAATGATCCAGCCAAAGGAGTGGGTGATATTGTCAAAAATGTATATCACGATATACTGTATATCACAAAATACACAATTTCATGGAAAAGTGATTAAAAGCATCTGAAAAAGTAATGAAAGTACATTTTTTATTTAAAGCTGAAGACTAAGATATCGACTCATGGTGTTCTCTACTTTTTTCTTTGTCAGGATCAAAAGGGAAGTTTGGTCGCCTGGCAGCCCAGTAGCCTGACCAATCGGAAGCCCGACGCACAGAGAAAGAGCACTGTCAAGGTTGTGGTAAAGAAGCTTCAACCACCACAAACGTCGACTCAAGACCCGCTAGAATCCCTGGGCGACTTGCACCTTCGCAAACACGTCCTCCGGGACGACCATACCCCTTATTTCGTTCGCACCAAAGCAGGTGCTCTGTGCTTCCGTCAAGGGATGGAGGTGGCACCCCCTAAAGACGAGGCATTTAGGGCAAAACCCACCAGAACTGGAGCGGGTCAGCGGAAAATACTGCAGATGCCTGACGATTCCAAGACTCAAGGCAAATCTGTGGAGGAGTCCAGCCCTGCTCGAGGGAAGCCAAAACGTGGCAAACGGCTGGTTAAGTGCGTTTGTCAGCCAGGGTGGCACGGCCCATACTGTGGAGTGCCCACTATGGTGTACCACTCTAATCTGCCCACGAAAGAGAGACTGATGCCCCGCGAAAAACCCCGACGCGTCATAAATGCCATCAACGTCAACCACGAATTTGACCTGCTTCACGTGCGGTTCCGTGAGCTTGCTCAGGCTGTAGATCTCTTCCTTGTGTGCGAGTCAAACTTCACAGCATACGGGGAGAGACGTCCACTACGCTTCCTGCATCTGCTGCTCAACGAAACATATGATTACATTGGCCACAAGATCCTGTACGTCTTCCTGGATCACTTCCCCGACGGTGGCCGACAGGACGGATGGATCGCAGATGACTACCTGCGTACTTTCCTGACTCACGATGGAATGTCTCGAGTTGTGGGCGTGCGGCCCGATGATGTTTTTCTCATCAACGACGCCGATGAAATTCCAGCTCAGGAAGGTGTTCTTTTCCTCAAGCTTTTTGATGGTTGGACAGAGCCTTTCGCTATTCACATGCGGAAGTCACTGTATGGATTCTTCTGGAAGCAGCTGGGATCCCTCGAGGTGGTGTCGGGGTGTACTGTCGGAATGCTGAGGGACGTCTATGACAACGATGGGATCCGGCTCCGCCGACGGGAATACTACACCATGCCAGGATTCCGAAAGTACGAGAATGACACCGGGCATATCTTGGTGCAGTGGTCCATTGGAAGTCCGTTCCATTTCGCAGGCTGGCATTGCTCCTGGTGTTTCAAGCCAGAGGGCATCCACTTCAAACTCATTTCAGCCCAGAACGGGGACTTTCCTCGGTGGGGCGACTATGAGGACAAGCGTGACCTCAACTACATCCGGGAGCTGATCCGAACAGGGGGCTGGTTCGATGGCTCTGTACAGGAGTACCCACCCTCGGACCCTAAAGAACATATGTACGCCCCTAAATATATGATAGATAATTACGATCACTACCGCTACTTGTTGGAGAACCCGTATGCCAGGCCATCCAAGCTAGGTGGTGCGTAGAGCTGTCTGGGAAGTTTGTAAGGATGGTTGATTAAAGACAATAAAGAAGGGGAACAGTTGTTGAGGGAGGGAGAAAAGAGACCACATTCAGTTCCTCTTTCTTCCATTGGTCAAGCCCCTCGGTCCCACTTAACACTGTCCAATGGCAGAACACTTATTTTGGTATCTTTTGAAGACGGCTTGCAGAGAACTAAAGCAAATCTTTCAGTTTTGTGAGATGTTTACATATGAGGGACAAAGTCAGACATTTTATTCTGCATTAGACACTCTCTTTGTTCATTGTACATGACCTTACAACCCCTTTCTGTGGATGTGAGTGTGTGTGCAGGAATGAATTCCACGTTCTGACAGCTGTGTTGACAGCTTTCAAATTCCTCCAGACTTTAAGTCGTCTCCCATTGTAAGATCTTCTGAATGAATTTGTGGATGAGAGAGAAAAAGAGAGACCATTCGAGAGAAACTGACCTGTGCTGGGTTCTGACTGAGCTAATATATGAGGCAATGAAGAAATAACACGCAAGAGTTCCTGTCAGTCCAGAGCAAGCCAGAAATGAGTTTCCAGTCAGAGAATATACTGAAGCTGAGAAAAGCATAGCAGGTTCTAAAAATAACCACAAAGATATGTAGTGTGTGTAAACAGGGGACAATGTTAACCACCCATTTTACACCCAAGTAGAGCACTGAAGAGCTGCCAATTAAAATTAGATTGACATGGGCCCTGTGCCACAACCTAGTGAGATGTCTGAATAGGCAGAATTTTAAAGAATCATAGGTGTGCTTCCAACACAAAAGTTGTTACAAAAGGTAGGCAGCTGGATTATGCTTATAAGGTACCTTCTTTTGGATGAATTCTAAGGCAGCATCAGATATATCCTTCACGGATAAGGCAATTAATTTGTGGATCAGTTGTCATTTTGAATCTATTTGTATGATGCACAAAGTTGCCGCCTATGTAGCGCATTCCAAATCAGTCACTGAGGCTGTTCAGCTGCATGTTTAGGCAGTACACAGCGAGGCATCTTACTCGGTTTTGGGACAGCCATGTAGTGTTTCCTGGTGGGCTCTGTTGTGTTGGTGCACAGATCTGTGGTCAATGCATACAACAGAGTTTCTAAAAAAACACTCTGACCTGGAAATTCCCTGTTCTCAGAACAGTGTAGTCAGCTGATGCATTAGAGATCTGTGGGGAATAAAATGCTCACAGTGGCAACAGAGATCTGATTAGTGTCAGAAGATTTGAAAGGGAGTGATCTGGGATAATTCATAATAATTTACTTACCCCTAATGTTGTTCCAGACATGTATGATAGTTTTTTCCTATGAAATACAAAAGGAAATGTTTAGCAGTATGTTCACGCTGCTCTTTCAGTAAATAGTAACTGGGACTGTTTGAAGTCAACATGAAATAAAATAAACTTCAAAAGTCCCGTCAAAAACGTGTTTTAAATTTTTGAGATTATTTTGATAAAATCCCGCTTTAAACTACTCATACACACATTATTTCCATAGGCTGTCATTGGAAAATAGCAAACACGTGTTAGAGTATTGGTGGCAGGGCAACAGTTGCTAAGATAGGATTGGTCAGCTTAGCAAAGGGTCAGTTCCACTGTGCAAAGCCGACTGTGCCTTCATGGTGTTCCAAACCAGCCTGACTGTCTTTCTTCCATGGAACACAAAAGAAGTTTAGGCTTCATTTTTCCATGTAATGAAAATATAACTTATAAATCTGAAAAGACAGACGTACCGTAAGCTCCGAGGTTGTTAATCGATGGTATATGATTCTGCTGAAGCCATCAGTATGCATTACTTCAGCTTTTTTATAGCATAATTTCTGGTGAAGAACTAAACTACCCATGATCCTGAAGAAAAAGATCCACCAATCAGAGAATCACATCAAAAGAGCTCTGCAGCTCCGCCCACCCCCATGAATGATGCTATTGAGTCACTCTCCCTACACTCTCCCTACACTCTCAACTACTGATACATATCTATATATCTAAATATTTTGAAATATACTTTAAAAATTTTGTTTCTATACTTATAATCAACAACTTATCAATAGTTTTATATTTTGCATTGTTTTTAATTCGACTACGTCATTTGCATAAGGGGGAGGGGTGCTGGGGGTGGGTGTTGCCTCACTAGATTTTCCTTGTGCCCCCTATGAAACTTCTGACAACCACCCACCCCAAAGATCACGTCCTAGTACCGCCCCTGCTTCATGGGATTGTGGTTAATTCTCTTATTAAAGACGTTAAATACACAGTCTTGTATCTTTGTCTTTTTGCCTGATTTTCGAATGCTTTTTTGCTTCAAATCAAAGTTTGTAATATTGTGAAAAAAATAAATGGGAAAAATACTTCTGGAAGCAACATGGCTAAAAAAGTGGACGGGCACTTTTGTGCTCTTTTGTGCAAAATGTATCTGTGAATGTTATACCAAAGAATTTTTTTTTGTCTTCATAATGTTTTATCAAAATGTAATAACTTGCTCCGCCTATGAAATGACTTTCCTTTTTATGCGGACATCATCAAGCCCTCTTAATTTTTAACCACCTGTCATAAAGAGACACTTTAAACCATCCAATCAATTCCACAAGGAGAAAATCAAGTCCCGCCCTACATTATATTTCTGATTAAAGATCCAATTTTACTCTGGACTCTGGTCACATTAAGAATGTAAAATGGGTTGTGAATTCTGTTTCATGTTGACTTCAAGCTCCAAAAAGGACAAAATACTGCTATAAACATGCCATGATAGTAGTGCAGGGACTACAGTTTGCAGAACATGTTCTCTGTCTCACACACGCTGCTATAAACAGTTGAAGAGATATGTGTGGTGCAAGTTCTCTTGGCAGCGAGTGAAGGGTGTGTTTGCAGGGGGGCAGGAAGGGAAAGACCTCAGCAAAACACTGGAGTCATGTGAGGCCATTGAATGTTCACTTTAAACTACACATCACCAAAAGAGAATCAAGAGAGTCAGGGACTCATGCTAACCAATTAGTTTTCTAATTACTCACCAATATATCTACTCCACCCCCTCCTACCCCCAGATCGTTTTACTTCAAGCATTTGGCTGCACATCAGATCTCACTAGCAGATTCAGTGGATGGAGAAAACCTTGTCCAGAAATCACGGCTCTCTCTCTCTCTCTCTCTCTCTCTCTCTCTCTCTCTCTCTCTCTCTCACAGTTGGGAAGCTTCCTCTTACTTGGCCTTTGGTTGTTCTTGTCATTTTGGTTTATATGCTGTTTGATGTTAGGCCTGAAACATACTTAAGTATTCAAGCACCTTCTCATCTCGCTTGCATAATTAATGTACTTTAAAGGGTTTGTACGTTGCGATAACACTCAGTCCGCAAGGATGTCTGTGCCATTAAATCTGTCTATGCCATTAAATCTGATGTGTTATTATTCAGGCAGCTAGCAGTAATCGTGTTGACTGTTTGACTAACTTTAACCTGCTCAGCAAGATTCTCTGCAAACTGTTGCTCCTCCATAGTAGTTGACCTAAAAGAGAAAACTGACTGTAGAAGACACTTTAGGCTAAAGTTTGCCATAGTGTCACTTGGGGTAGTGCTGAGAATGCAATGTGTAGCTATGAATTGCGGTCTAAATGCAATCAGAACGCAACAGTGCAGTATAAAGCCCAAAGTATACTTTGGTTTTGACATAAATGCTTACCTTCTGCGTACAGTCAGGTGCTAGCCTTTCAAAATATACTTCATTTGACTGTGCGTGCATACACAGGTTGTTGGCGCATGCATGCTATGACTGCTATGAAATACTGGACTATTTCTCTTCAGTAGTTTAAATTTATAAAGATGTCTTTATATTCCTTCAGACTTGAGTTGAACAACTGCATGTATCTCCTGACCTCCTTACATACACGTTCTAGATGTGCACATCTACTATTGTTGTTTCTACCTCTCTTGTTGTTTAGTGGCAATAGCATCGTCTAGCGCTTCTTCGTGACAGCAACAGCTCAGTTGTGAGTGTTGCCACCTTGTGGACCCACTAATTAGTGCAAACAATTCCAGGTGTATGCACATACTGCACGTTCAGAGTATGCACGTTTGAGGCCAAAGTATACTTTGGTTGTCTGCGTTGCTGATCAGGGCATGTGTCAAACGTGTTCGCATTCACTTGCGGTCAGAAAAGTATACTTTTAAAGGCAACGCGGTCGACCGGGCACTATCCAAATCGGAATGCACAAAAACAAAGTATACCCAGGCCTTCAAAAAAATAGAGCCGCACACTATTCGCATCTAACTAAATTATACTTTGAGCTTAAGCATTTGTGTACTCGCATAGAGTTTGTTTTGGGCTGTTATCTTGCTTTTGACTTGTGAAGCACCTGTGAAAGGAGTCATCTGATGTATCAGGGAGTTTGATTTATTCATGCAAAGCACTGACATGCTCATGTGCCGTTTGTTCGGTTTTGTGATATATTGATCAGTGCCACAGATTGCCACTTTAATCATGAGGTCAAACACACACACACACATCTTTCAGGAAATAACAGTGAACATCCTGTGATTGGGAACGACATTGTCAGGTGAAATAACCCTGTGCTGTCAAACCGTTCATCTCTGCACTGCATTTTATTCTTTTCAAACTGTACCTTATTCAGCGTAACTTATGTCTGCTTTAATATATAAAAGGATATTTTCTCTCTTTCCTTGTCTATTTGGGTGGTTAAAAATTATTCTTGTTCAACATGTAGTCATTCATAAGAAGCTGAGATCCTGAGCCAGTCATATAACAGATCAGATATAGTTCACTTATTTTCATTTTTAATGTTGCACTGTATGGGCCTTATATATATATATAATATATTTGTTTTGTTATTTGAATTTTTTTTCTGCATATGAAACCCGTTTTTCTTATATAAGAAAAATGGGTTTCATATGCAGAAAAAAATTCAAATAAAACAAATATATATACACACAGTACTGTGCAAAAGTTTTAGGCACTTGTGAAAAATGTTGTATAGTGAGGATGTCTTCAAAAATAATGACATAAATAGTTTTCTTTTATCACTTAATGTCATACAAATTCCAATATTTGGTGTGGCCACCTTTTCTCCTAGGTACACCTGGACACAAATATTTTCTTTGTTGTTGGCAGATAGGATGTTCCAAGCTTCTTGGAGAATTCGCCACAGTTCTATCTATTTAGGCTGTCTCAATTGATTCTGTCTCTTTAAGTAATCTCAGACTGACACGATGTTCAGTGGGGGGCTTTGTGGGGCCATGACATCTGTTGCAGGGCTCCCTGTTCTTCTAATCTTTTCCATTTGCAAAAGTAATGTTTGGGAGTCTAATATTTATATTTCCTATTGACACACTAAAGCTGAAGATATAAATAACCATCTTAAGACAAATGCTTTTGTGAAACATCTTATGTGCCTAAGACTTTTGCACAGCATTTTGTGTGTGTGTGTGTATACTGTGTAATATAATATATAAACTCCGCAAAAAAGAAACGTCCTTTCAACTGCTTTTATTTTCAGCAAACTTAAAATGTATAAATATTTGTATGAACATTAAAAGATTCAACAACTAAGACATAAACTGAACAATTTCACAGACATGTGACTAACAGAAATGAAATATGTCCCTGAACAAGGGGGGGGTCAAAATCAAAAGTAACAGTCAGTATCTGGTGTGGCCACCAGCTGCATTAAGTACTGCAGTGCATCTCCTCCTCATAGGCTGCAACAGATTTGCCAGTTCTTGCTGTGAGATGTTACCCCACTCTTCCACCAAGGCACATGCAAGTTCCCGGACATTTCTGGGGGGAATGGCCCTAGCCCTCACCCTCCAATCCAACAGGTCCCAGACGAGCCCAATGGGATTGAGATCCGGGCTCTTCGCTGGCCATGGCAGAACACTGACATTCCTGTCTTACAGGAAATCACGCACAGAACGAGCAATATGGCTGGTGACATTATCATGCTGGAGGGTTATGTCAGGATGAGCCTGCAGGAAGGGTACCACATGAGGGAGGTGGATGTCTTCCCTGTAACGCACAGCGTTGTGATTGCCTGCAATAACAAGCTCAGTCCGATGATGCTGTGACACACTGCCCTAGACCATGACGGACCCTCCTCCTCCAAATCGATCCCGAACTGTGACCTTAATTGCCTACCTTCTGTAAGCTGTTGGTGTCTTAACGACCGTTCCACAGGTGCATGTTCATTAATTGTTTATGGTTCATTGAACAAGCATGGAAAACATTGTTTAAACCCTTTACAATAAAGATCTGTAAAGTTATTTGGATTTTTACAAAATTCTTTAAAATACAGTGTCCTGAAAAGGGGACGTTTCTTTTTTTGCTGAGTGTGTGTGTGTATATATATATATATATATATATATATATATATATATATATATATATATATATGTGTGTATGTAGGGCTTTACCAGTTGTTTAGATCAGTGTTACTATCAGAAATAATTAATAATTATTTCTGTAGTTATTAATTAATTTAAATATTAATTAATTGGATCTAACTCATTAAAACCTCATATGGGGCTCCAGTAAATGTAGTGTGCTACGTTTAGGAGCAAGTTTGGTTATTAGCAATAATTAATAACTATCAAAGATAATTATTAATTGTTAAAATCAATAGAACATTGAGAATCAATGTTAGTTTTTTTTTAATCCTTTAAATCAACAATTATCAAAGATAATCGTTAATTGTTAACATCGATGAAACATTAATTAAAATTAACACTAGCTTATTGATCATTCAAATTCAATCAAAGATAATTATCAATTATCAAAAATCAATAGAATAATAATAAGGATTAACATTGACGGGGCACCACCCTGAAATCAGGGACTAATAACCGAATATTAAAACAGTCTCAATATTAGATTGTTTTCTTAGGAAAATCGGCATCCGAAGAATATCGATTTTTGGGGAAAAAACAATGAATGAAGGTTTGAATCCGAGCACTGACATCCCATCAGCATGACGCAGGTGTATGCAAAACAAACCAAAACATTTCTCTTTGTAATATAAACAAAAGTTTATTTATGCAGTAATATCAATTAATAATTAATACAATGCAGTCAATAAACTTACAACTTACAACTACAAACTAAACAGTGATATGATTAGATATGGAAATAAAAATAATCCTATAACACATTAGGTGTGTGTCAGTGTGGTTGGTGAGAGAGAGAAAGATGATTAAGTGACAGCCCGAAAGCTGATTTCGCGATAGCGGGAGAGAAGGCAGCTGTGTTCATCACTCAGAGACGTGGTTTTACGAGCGGGGCTCGTAAAAGTCCTGCGTTCTTTGACTCTTTAATGGATGAACTCAGTTTCTGTTTCACCCGCGATGGCGAAATTGCACAATCCAATTTGGTTGGACCACAATACAGCAAAATAAACTTGTGATAATTAATACCCTGAGTATTAATAATGAGCGGACATGGCGGTCCGTAAACTGTACTAGGAAAAACCTTGAAACACAAGAATAACACGCTATAATATTCTATCTCTGCCCAGACATAACCTCTTACTTGAATCGCATGAGGACACAGGTAGAATGTGTTTTCCTCCGTCCTTTAACTTTGACCCGGTTCCTTGAGGCTCGTGTGATGACGGGAGGCCGTTTCCTCGCTCTGTCGGCGGGCGGTACGGCTGTTGATTCTCGGCGGGCTGGCGGAGAACTCAGAAATGTCGACTTGATTGAAGATGGTAGAGAAATCTTTAATCTCTTCACTTCTGTAGGCAAACGGATGAAGATGCGAATTGCTCAGCGGTCTCCTTCGGATCCGTTAGAGTGTTTGGTTGAACACAGAGTAATCTCAACTCGTCTAGCGAGATGGAGATTGTATGGCTACAGTTTCAAGTCGGACATTACTTCCTTGTGCCATGAGGTTGCACAGGAGAGCAGCAAAAAAACTATGTCTATATTCGGTGAACCAAGTTGCTGGAAGCTAATTCTGGACGCATTTCAGAATTATTTCAACTCCTGATGATGTCATGTTTGAGGGACGTTCTGTTGTGTGCCTCATCCAATAGGAGTTGAGCACTGGATCCTTTAGTGAGCAAGGCTTCATGGATCTGTAGTCTGTTTTGGACTCCCTTTGTTTGATTTTGGTGCGATTTTTATCAGTAAAATTTACGACTTAGAAGGTGGGGGCTTGAGTTATGTTTTTACGACTGTGTTAGGCCTGCCTTTGTCTTCTATCTGAATACATGAGGCCCAACATTCCCCCCTTTGTTCTGAAGAGTTGGTTGTTGTCCAGCATCTTTAGAGCAACTGAAGGGCCGAACAGTTCTTGTCGGTTCACAGTAACCTGTGGGTTACGCCATCCATGTATTCCTGATAGGAAAGAGAAATGGTTGCACAGTCCATACCGTTCATTAGAGTTCACAGAGGCTTTATCGTCTGGACAGAGATTGAGGCACATCTGGGCATAGAACTTCTAGCTAATTCTAAAACTACATTCATCACACATAAACATTTCAAGTTATTGGAATGCACAGCATTAACCATAACACAATCCTTTGTTTGTATATATATATATATATATATATATATATATATATATATATATATATATACTTCCATTTACCTTCCACTGAAACGTGAAAAAATAAATAAAATAAAAACTTAATAAAGGCATATATGGGTTGTTTTACTGTGTTATTAGCCTACTATGTGTGATTCATATACAAAACAGAATGTGTTTTATTACAATAGAATAATGGCTATTGCAAAGTATTTCTTGCTGGTGTTACTTATAAGCAAAAACAATCTTTTTCAAGTGGTTTAAGTGCTGTTTGCCTGTACAAAGGTCACAGATTCTACAGCGTTGTGGGTGGATGCTGGGGCATTGCTATGCAGTTGCTGACCTGTTCTGAGTGGATTTAGTGCGTTGCAATGTGGTTGTTAGGTTGTCCTAGGTGGTTGCTAGGTGGTTACGTGCTGGCCCGAGTCAAAAGAGACCACCCCAGTTAACAAACCCTTACTAATAATACTCTTAAAATAAGTGTTGGGTATGTTTGTTACTCAAAGATAGTAATTACTTCTCTGAAATTGTTATGAGATTACTGATAATGTCAATGAAAAACTATTCACATTACTAATTACTTTACTTTTAAGTTACTTTTGTTAAGTTTTTCTTTTCCATTTAAATTCATTACAGGAATTAAAAAAGTAATGTATTGAAATACTTTTTTAAACTTAAAAGTGATCAGATTACTGTTTACACCCAACACTGCTTACAGTTATCTCCATGGGATTTGTTGCAACTGGGCATTTTAGATGTTTCGAATCGTTCTTTCAGTGCAAGTCTATGGGGTTTATTTAGCCCGTTTTACCAGGTGATTTGAGGGATCATGTCTGGAGCACAAACGCAACGGGATGAGTTACACACTGAATGTTTAATACTGTTAGAGGTTTGATCAAATCAGTATGAGCAATAGTAACAGTGAGGCTTGAAAACCAATAACCTGATAATCTTTATTAATTTTTACTGTAGGCCTACAGTATGTTGTCACAGTTGGACGTTTTGTTGTAGTTGTTGATCAGGGAGAAAGTGAGTGTGTGTGTGTGTGTGTGTGTGTGTGTGTGTGTGTACTAGACTAGAGGACAGTGTGTGATCATGTGATATATGTACTGCTCAATCTGGACCAGAAGAAATGCAATAGAATCTGAGATTCTGTGCAAAATGACAGGAATAAATTAAACTGTATTATTTTATACTTTGTTTTCTCTTGCCTGGAGATATATTCAAATTCACCACAAAATGAATCTGTCTGTATGTCAATGAAAAAGCTTTCCAAAGATCATAATAAAACCATCATTAAATTAGCACTAGATTGTTGGTTTGTGGGCGTTGTTCATGTCTGCGATTGTGTGATTGTTAGTGGTAATAACTGAGAAACATTTGAGCAGGCTATTTCTGGATGGAGAGAATTCACCTCTTGAATCAGAACACACACACACACACAAAATCACCGATCACAGACACAAACAGATGGAGAGTCTGTGGCTTTTCAAAAATACAACAATGCAAAATGTCCCAACTTCATGACATCATTCTGATTATAGATAGATGTGACTTCAGGAGTGAATCTGACAGATGGACAGAATTCATCTGAAGGCCAAAACATCTCTATATTCATTTGTAATAAACAAATAAACTATTTGTAAAACCAGATTGACAGAGATAATGACAAACACTAAAACACTGATCCCACAGCAGCTGCCAGGGTGTCTCAATCAGCTCCCTAGTTCAGTTGCAAGTACTTTGCCCAGGGAGTCAGTCGTTTCTAGGGCTGTCAAAATTGTTCCCATGCACTGAAACATTTGCTTGCTAGAAATTGCCAGAATGCACAGTAAAAAAAAACAAACAAAGCATATCATCTGCTCACTACACTGTAAAAAGTAATTCTGTGGGTTTGTAGATTTCATGAAAATTTAATATGTAAACTTTATTTAACACAATGTATTTCTTTTTTTTCTTTTTTTTTTCTTTTTTTTTTCGCATTAAAATTATTTTAAAATGACTGGAATAAAATCTACTAAATTTTGTTGTGAAAGATTTAGCTATTCTTTTTGAATAATTCCAAATAGAGAGAATATTGAATGAATCCAACATAATGCAAATGAGCTGTTTTCAATTTACAAGCATTTCCTGTTAAAACGCGCGCTTTAAGCAGCTTGCGAGAACGAGGCACGCAAGCATGCATTGGAGTTTTCCCGCTGCAGACAAGTCATATCTGATTGCGCAATATTTTTCGATTTGCTTAGTTCTATCTTATTAATATCAATAAAGGACACCTGTAAAACTATTCACCTCTGCAGTTGAATAGATCATGCTCGCGAGGCCTGTTCTGGAGTTTCCCGCTGGCAACCTGGAGGCAAAGCTCATCGGCGCTCTTTTTTCACTTAATTCCTGACAAAGGTAAGGAGGATTATTTAATTTATATATGAAAAAACTGTTGTAAATTGTTCAAGTTGTCTACTTGATGTAATATGAACATCATTTAAAAAATATTTATTGATGGTAGTGCAACGTTAATAGTGCTCTTGAAAAATAAGGCAACTAACTAATCCATTCATGTAGACAATATGTTTAAAGATTACTATTTTAGCTGTAATGGGGAACGAGCAACATTATGTTTAATAATGGCCATAGTGTCGCATTTGCACGAAGCACAGCACATGACATGCAGGGGGAAAAAAATTCTTAATTTGTGTCCTGTATCCACATGTCGTGCTGGCTCCGTACATTTGAACTTGGGTGTTGTTCTTCCTATAGTATGGGAAATCGTGTTTTACACCGATTAATGGCTGAAATGGATAACTGTAAAACTATTAAGCGCTGTTGTGCATGCCGTTTCCAGCGCTCCCATGCACTTATCCATTTCAATCCCTTACGTTGACGTAATACGAATAATAATCCCTGAACATAAATGCATTTTGTTGCAAAGCCTAGTTAAGTATTAACTTAAAAAATTATTCAATACTTTAAACTGGAAGTGAAAATAAGCATTGTGAAACAATATATATATCGTATGGTATGTTTTCCGATATCCGTAAAAATGTGAAATGTCCTCAATGTGTCTTTTTAGTAGGTGCAATGAAATGGAGCTGTAAAGTATGCAGGTATAAAGCATGATAGAATTCCTTGGGGAACATGCAGGAGATCTCATCAAAGAATTCAATGTATGCAATCTTAACTTCAGTATACCAGATGTGTGAATTTAAATCAAAATTATTTTTGGTTACTTCCCCAAGAGGCCATAATATCGTTGATTTAGACTTAATTTGTTTGATCAGTGTTGTAAGATACAGATAGAGTTTCAGATTTTCTCTTTTGATCAATATTTCTTAGGTTTTGAGTCTCACTGCTGTTTAATGTTGCAGGACAACGAAGAACAGACAGGAATTGAACGGCTTTTGATTGCAGTAATTGTGACCAGGACAGGAGCTTCAAGTGACAGTCCAAAGAATCACTGGAATCGTTATCGAGGGTGTGAAAGTTCTTACAGGCCTTGAAGGTGTTCCCAGGGCTTGCTGTATCCTCCTTGGTTTGACCTATGCACTGAATCTCCATTATCCCAGGCATCTAAAGTATACCTTTGAGGTATTTCAGAAACTTCTCTTGGAGCTGGATGCTTCAAAGCTGTCAAACAGAGTCCAGTCACTCAATCTAAACTGTTGTCTTAAAAATAAGATTGTTTTTAGTATAATCTGTTCTGTGGTTCCATGTTGCCAAACAAAGACCTCACATTTTTGAGCAATTATTTTGAACATTTTGTTCCTAGAAAGAGAGAAACACCGAAAAAGTTGTTCTGCAAACTTGAACTGTTCTCATCCTGTGTGAATTGACACCTTGCCCTAAGAGGGGGAAAAAATACATGAACAACAGTTCTGTTGATAAGTAGTAGTAATGTTCACTCTGTAATTGTGAATGTGACAAAGAAAGGAGCTTCTACAAGTGACAGTCAATTGGACACTGGAATCGAGTTGTCGAGGGGGTGAAAGTTCTTTCAGGCCTTGACGGTGTTCACAGGGCTTGCTGTGTCCTCTTTGGTTTGACCTACTGTATGCGCTGAATCTCCATTATCCGGGCCTCAAGTATACCTTTTGAGGTAAAAAAAATATATAAATAATTATCTTGGAGCTTGATGCTTCAAAGCTGTCAAACAGAGTCCAGTCGCACAAGTCTACACTGCTGTTTTAATATGAGATTGTTTTTAGATTAAGTCCAGGTGTTCAAATCTACATTGTTTTAAAATGAGATTGTTATTAGTATAATCTGTTATGTGATTCTATGTTGCAGAAAAAGATGTCACAGTTTCTGTTGTGTTCAGAAAAGGTGGAAAACGTATTTCTTATATCTATTTTGTTTTAAACAACAACAACGCATCTGCATTGTGTATTTTGAACAGTTTGTGCCTAGAAAGAGAGAAACACAAAAAGAGACTTGTTTTGCAAACTTGCACTTTTCTCATCCTGTGTGAATTGATAAGCCTTAAAAGGTAATTGGAAAAAAAATGCAGTTAGTTCTGTTGATAAAGAGTAGTGAATGTTCACTCTGAGAATGCTAATAGATGCTATTTTTGTGACTGTTGTTGGCAATAATAAAGGAGTTCGTAATTCATCTTTGACGTCTATGTCTGTTATTCATACCTGAAATCAGATTTAATTAAATTATTTTAATGCACTCAAATAATACCAACTTATTTGTGTTAAATAAAAACATTTCCATTTAGTATTCATTAGCATAGTGTGTTTTTTTTGTTGTTTTTTTTTAAGGAAATCAATATTTTTGTTTACATTTTACTTAATTTTTTTGTGTGCTATTTGCAGTCACTCAATTTGAATGGTTGATTTTTAAGGAGCTAATTTGAATAATTCTAACTCGATTCTTAAGTGTTGTTGAATTTAATAACATTGCTTGTAATCTGTTGCCACAATTTTGAGTAGATATAGTGTATTTTTTTTACAGTGCATCTTCTGCAGTCTCAAGTTATCAGAAATTTAGGACAAGCTCATATTTCATAATGGCACTAAACATTTTTACAACTACAACACAAATGATAGCCTAGACTTTGCCTCTTATAAAAATTTTTTGCAATGGTATTGATCATGGTGTGATATATACAGTAGCTGGGTTTCCATTTACGTAGTTTAATGCAAATTTTGGGATATCACATAAAAACTGCTTATGTGATATCTTGACAGAAACAGCAAGATGCGAATAAAATCTATAAAACTTAAACCCTCGCTTGAGGTGGATACATGTACGCATAAACTACAATGGGAACATGCTTACCGAATATATTACTATTTATATAAGAATGTAGATGCACGTCAAAAAAGTCATGTGACTGCCTCAACAAACTATGTTAATACATAATTCGCACAAAGAATATCATCAATACCATAAAACGATGAAATACCAAAGTCTGTCATCGAAATTATTGTCTACTATTAGCTCCCAGAACTGTTTGACGTGCTGTCTCATATGCCACTGAACGCTAGCAAACATGACATTCTTCAGAGCGTTCTGTCTGTAAGTAGCCAAATTCATTATACCAAAAGAGCCACAGCAGCTTCATTGTCCATTTGCCAATTTCCCCCGAAGTAACGATTTTGTTTCAACTTGGGATGAAAACACTGCTTTATTCGCAAATCGTTTTTGCGTTATTCCAATTTTGCATATACATTTAATTCGTAACTAGAATGGAAACATAGCTAGTGATGTTGTTGATAATTACAAACTATGTTTAAATGCGCAACATCGTGATAGTGTTACAGGTATTTGAATCATCACTGTCCCAATGTTTAGTGCATCAAGGCACCTGCTAGTGCCCGAATTCATGTTCTCAACTGATTCACATCCTAGAGAACCAGGGAGAGGAATAAGACAGATACTGCACTCACAGGTCATCAGAGAGCTTAGTGCTTACTGATTTTTTTTCTTTCTGAATGATGTTGAAAGTTAAAGTTCTGGCCAGCTAATTGCAGAATGCTCTATTAGATGATGAAGCAGCCACTGAGAAACACGTCCAGTTGACTAGAATAATCTTTTAGAACAATTGAGTAAAAGTTCTGTTCACTGTTCATCAGCACCTCAAAAACACTGTCAAATGTCTTTAAACAATCTTTCAAGGAAAATCTGAGCTTTTCATGTGGTGTATGATTATTTCTTCATAATGTGGTGAAAGATACCAGAGTTCTCAAATGATAAACTAAATTATTACAATTACACGTATTCCTCAAAGACTGTGATGTGTCCTTCTACACTTTAGGTGCCACCAGGTGTCCATTGTAGGTGATGTAAACATCCACATTGTCGCTGTAAATGGCGTTGTCCTGCTCACGTTTGTAGAGTCGTACCCACACTTCGTCGTTGAGTTCTAGCAACAGCAGCACGCTCTGACTCTGCATGATGGAGCGGTCACTGGGCTGCGCATACAGGATCACCTGTGCGCGGTCACTGTGCATCAGGTCCAGCTATGTCTCCTTAAAGTTCCAGGTATGAATGCTGACGTTAAAGAAATAAACTCCTGCCACGAAACAGTAGAATTTCCCTTTGAACATGTTGAAATGTTCACCCAGATTCACAAAGACCTTGTCGAAGAACAGGACCTGGTAGTAATCGGCGCTGTGGAGAGCTTTGCGTTGCCCCACAGAGAAGGACGACTGCTGGATTTTGCAGGGGTCTCCAGGGGCGCCAGTTTCACCTTTATTGCCTTTGGGCTCCATCACACCTCTTAATCCTGGGGGTCCGTCAACTTCGGTTCCCTGTCTGTCACTCACTCAACGTTGTGTCGATGTAGTGACACTAGGGGTCACTCTTGGGAGCCCCAAACACCTCTGATTTTGAAAACAATCCAAGGCGCTAAGAGAACTGCACGAGGGTGGTTCTGACCCGGGATTGATGCAGGAGCTGCACTCGGCGACTGACCTCGCTCTCCAGGCGACGAAGGTCACGGCGCGGACTCTCGGGCAGGCGATGTCCACCCTGGTGGTCCAGGAGCGCCACATATGGCTCAACTTGGTCGAGATGTGCGAAGCTGACAAGGTATGGTTCCTTGACGCCCCCGTCTCCCAGGTCAGCCTGTTCGGCGACACTGTGGAGGACTTTGCCCAGCAGTTCTCGGCGGTGAAACAGCAGACAGAGGCTATTCAGCACATCCTGCATCGGCGCGGTTCAAGACCTCGCATCTCGCCCCGTCGCAACAACACCGGCTCTGCCGCAGCCCGCCCCCGTGGCTCGGCCCTGGCGTGGAGCCACCCGCAGGAAGCGGATGCCACCCGTCTCACAGTAGGCTTCGAAGTGCCCCTGAGACGGGCGTACCCAGGCACGTGGAGACCTGCTGCAGGCCTAGAGATGGTAAGCAGACCACTCCATCCCCCGGTGGAGGGCCGGGAGGAGAATCCTTTGCCTTTTCTTTGTTTTGCCTTTTCTTTTGTCATCACGACCGCCATCCACCTTCCCATTTCGGCAGGTTCGGCGCTCCAGCGGCGGGCCCCCCACCCCTGCGCGCCCAGCTGTGGCACGAACACGCCCACACCGGGTTGGTTCCGACGGACTGCGGGGACGATATTCCTCCTCCCCCCTCCCCGGCCAATCTTATGGTGGGTATCAGGAGCCAGGTAAGTGCTTCGATGTCCCTAGACTCAGCACGGCCACGGGACTCGAGCCCCCTTGACATAGCGCCTCAGGCTCCGCCCCGCCATGAGACCACACCCGCCGGTACGTCCGACGTGATTGTCCCCTTGGTCCCCCTCACCCGGAGTTTGGACGCTTGGCTTGTGCTCTCCAACCCGTCGCGATGGCTGACCCAGACCGTCCGACTCGGCTACGTGATTCAGTTCGCCAGGCGCCCGCCCAGGATCAGCAGCATCCGCTTCACTTCGGTGAAGGGCGAGAACGCCGCTACCTTGCATGCGGAGATCACTACCCTTCTACGGAAGGGTGCGATAGAGCCTATCCCTCCGGTCGAGATGAAGAAGGGGTTTTGCACAGAACCGGCCTTTGCACAGACTCCCATTCAAGATGCTGACGCAAAAACGCATTCTAGTGAGCGTCCAGCATCAAGATTGGTTCGTGATGGTAGAAGGACGCGTACTTCCACGTCTCGGTTTTACCTCGACACAGACCCTTCCTGCGGTTTGCTTTTGAGGGCCGGGCGTACCAGTACAAGGTCCTCCCCTTCGGCCTGTCCTTGTCCCCTCATGTCTTCACGAAGGTCGCAGAGGCAGCCCTTGCCCCACTAAGGGAAGTGGGCATCCGCATCCTCAACTATCTTGACAACTGGCTAATCCTAGCTCACTCTCAGGATGTGTTGTGTGCACACAGGGACCTGGTGCTCACGCACCTCAGCCAGCTGGGGCTTCGGGTCAACTGGGAAAAGAGCAAGCTCTCCCCGGTTCAGAGCATCTCTTTTCTTGGTTTGGAGTTGGACTCAGTCTCGATGACGGCGTACCTCACGATCGAGCGCACACAGTCAGTGCTGAACTGTCTGAAGGTGTTCCACTGACATTTTTTCAGAGGCTCCTGGGGCATATGGCATCCTCAGCAGTGACCACACCGCTCAGGTTGATGCATATGAGACCGCTTCAACACTGGCTTCAGACTCGAGTCCCGAGATGGGCATGGCGCCACGGGGCACATCGTGTGGTCGTCATGCCAACCTGTCGCCGCCTCTTCAACCCTTGGACTGACCTAGCATTTATATGGGCAGGGGTTCCCCTAGAGTAGGTCTCCAGGCGTGTCGTGGTTACGACGGATGCCTCCAAGATGGGCTGGGGTGCCGTATGCAATGGTCACGCAGTCGCCGGCTCTTGGACTGGCCCGCGACTGTGTTGGCACATCAACTGCCTCGAGTTGTTGGCAGTACTTCTCGCCCTGTGGAGGCTCCGGCCGTTGATCCAGGGTAAGCTGGACAACACGGCGACGGTAGCGTACATCAACTGCCAAGGTGGCCTACGCTCCTGTTGCATGTCACAACACGCCTGCCGTCTCCTCCTCTGGAGTCAGCAGCGCCTCAAGTCGCTGTGAGCCACTCAAATCCCGGTCGACCTCAACACTGCAGCGGATGCGCTGTCACGACAGGTTACGCTCAGGGGAGAGTGGAGACTCCACCCTCAGGTGGTCCAGCTGATTTGGAGTCATTTCAGTTGAGCACAGGTAGACCTGTTTGCTTACCGGGAATCCTCCCACTGCCCACTTTGGTACGCCCTGAGTGAGGCACCCCTCGGTATAGATGTCCTGGCACACAGCTGGCCCCCGGGACTACGCAAAAACATGTTTCCCCCAGTGAGCCTACTTGCACAGACCCTGTGCAAGATCATGGAGGACGAGGAACAGGCCATCCTAGTAGCACCCTACTGGCCCACCCAGACGTGGTTCTCGGACCTCATGCTCCTCGTGACAGCCCCACCTGGTGAATTCCAGGTGGTAGACATGATCACTCAGGCTAGGGCTCCCTCTACGAGGCGCCTGTATGCCTTGAAGTGGCATCTGTTCGCTAAGTGGTGTTCTTCCCAACGCGAAGACCCCCAGAGATGCGCAGTCTGATCGGTGCATTCCTTCCCGCAAGAGAGGCTGGAGGGGCAGCTGTCCCCCTCCACCTTGAAGATGTATCTAGCCGCCATTTCAGCACATCATGATGCAGTAGATGGTAAGTATTTGGGGAAGCACGACTTGATCATCAAGTTCCTGAGAGGCGCTAGGAGGTTGAATCCCTCCAGACTGCATCTCATCCCCTCATGGGACCTCTCTGTAGTCCTTCGGGGTCTACAGGGAGCTCCCTTCGAGCCCCTAGAGTTCCTCCCTTGAGCTTAAGGCACTCTCTTTTGAAGACTGCCCCCCTGACTGCGCTCACTTCCATCAAGAGAGTAGGGGACCTGCAGGCGTTCTCTGTCAGCGAAACATGCCTGGAGTTCGGTCTGGGCTACTCTCACATGATCCTGAGACCCCGAGGGCTATGTCCCATTTAGGGATCAGGTGGTGAACCTGCAAGTGCTGCCCCGGGAGGAGGCAGACCCAGCCTTGGCGTTTCTGTGTCCAGTGCATGCTTTACGCATCTATTTATATCGCACGCAGAGCTTTAGTTCTGAGCAGCTCTTTGTCTGCTTTGGCAGACAGCGGAAAGGGAGTGCTGTCTCCAAACAGAGGATCACCCATTGGGTCAATGACGCCATCGTGACGGCATATCACGCTCAGGACGTGCCACCCCCTGTGGGGCTACGAGCCCACTCTACTAGGAGTGTGGCGGCCTCCTGGGCCCTGACCAGTGGCACCTCTTTGGCAGACATCTGCAGAGCAGTGAGCTGGGCAACACCCAACACCTTTGCAAGGTTCTACAATCTCCGGGTTGAGCTGGTCTCGTCCCGTGTATTGTCAGGTACGAGCAGGTAAGTTCCGGGACAGCTGGCCGGGTGTACCGCTTGCGCATAGCGCCTTTCCCCTCCCCTGAGGTGAAGACGTGCACTTTTGACTCCCAGTCGTGTTCACAAGTTGTGATCCCTGGATGACTTTCCTCCTCAGCCCTGTGGCAGACGAGTTTGCGGAGAAACTCGCTGCCGGCCCAGTACATGTGCTAACTAAGCCCTGTACTGGGGTAGGTGCTCCACATGCACTGGTTCCCCATAGGTGACCCCATGTGATATATCTTCTGCTAAATCATTTCCCTGTTGGTAAACTGCATCTTCCTTGGGCAGAGGTTCCTCTGCCCCTGGTCACCATGTTTGTAAAGCTCCTCCCCCTTTGGGTAGGACCTACCATGGGACTTCTCCACATGACATACTTCCGACAAGACTCGGTAAGACCATATGACGTATTTCCACTCAAAATCATAAAACAAGGAGAGAACGGCACACTGCTATAGTTGCTCCCATGTAATTTAATAGAAAAGACAATGTTTTGACCCCTTGGGTCTTCGTCAGTCAGTAAAACACCAGGTATTGAAGGCCTATATAAATACTCACACCTGTCAATGGGTGTGGGCAGCAAACAAGCAAACAATTATCCAGTGAGGACATACAATAAGTCAATTATCCTATAAAAAAAAACAATCACCAGTAACCTACAATAAAGATCATACAATACCACCAATTATACCAATCCTAAAAAGATAGTATCACAGCATCAGCAATGCATTACAAAGGCAAATGAAACTTTACAATTAATATTATAATTCATGACATTAAAGCAAATTAAATATAAACCAGTAACAAACAAACATAAGAAAACCAAACGTTACATGACACTTGAGCAAATTATGTTGCAAAGAAGTTCATAATTCATAATATTCAAACAAGCATCCAAGGAGAAAATAAAATAAATAAATAAAAAATTACAAAAAAAGGTTTTAAATCAAAATCTAAATTAAGCCCTTTTGGACGCCGAAAGTGCCTACAATGGGCACGTGAGTGTCACAACTGGACCATGGAGCAATGGAGGAAGGTGGCCTGGTCTGATGAATCACATTTTCTTTTAGATCATGTGGATGTCTTGGTGCGTGTGCGTCGTTTACCTGGTGAAGAGATGGCAGCAGGATGCACTATGGGAAGAAGGCAGGTCGGCAGAGGCAGTGTGATGATCTGGGCAATATTCTGCTGGGAAACCTTGGGTCCTGGCATTTATGTGGATGTTACTTTGACAGGTACCACCTACCTAAAGACTGTTGCAGACCACGTACACCCCTTCATGGCAATGGTATTCCCTGATGGCAGTGGCCTCTTTCAGCAGGATAATGCGCCCTGCATTACAGGTGATTGATCAGCCCTAACAACAAAATATTGTATATTAGGCGCGCGCTTGTATACTGTTCGTGGAGAATCCTTACAGAAAGGATTCATTACAGGATCAGAGTTGAGAATATGCCAGTGTTTATGTACAATTTTTTCAAATTCTTTACCTAAAGGAGAATATTGAATTATACAGGACAAGTGACTGCTTTAAGACTCAGGACGTTTTCTATTGAGGCATTCATTTTGATCTGTATTTTCAAAAAGAGCAGAAGCCTTTTTTAATCCAGCTGTGCATATCCTCTTTCCTGAAGCCAATGGGTCAAATCATTACATTGTTGTTTATACATTTCTCAGAACTACAAATGTGACGTGTATTTGTACGACGTGAATTGACTAATCGAAAGACTTCTCTTTAAATGGGTAGGGTGAAAACTATGACCATGTAAAATTTTATTTTTATCAGTAGGTTTTCTGTAAAGAAAATTATTGTAGTTAATTGTACATTTAAGATGTTCACTACTAGAGTTAAGCAGTTGCTGAAATTCAAGAAGTTCATTTTCAGTACCAGTCCATAAGAGGAAAATGTCATCAATGTATCTAGCCAGAGACTAATTTTAAACACAAAAGGATTAACATCAGAGTCAAAAACACATTTTTGTTCAAAGAGACCCACATATAAGTTTGCATAGTTTGGGGCCATAGTGCTCCCCATTGCTTTTTCTTTAATCCAGGGGTTCTCAACGGGGCGTTTAAAGGATGCCAGGGGGATCTGAGAAGAGGGTCCTCTCTGCAGACTCTAGCACGATGACGTAGTGGATTTAATCCTCTGCGTAGTGAATTTTGATGACGTAGTGGATGTTTTGGTTTTTATGTGTTACACTGAGTACATTATTACTTCGTATTAAAGTATTACAATAAGACATTTGTTTAATATAGCTTAGCTTTTAAAAATGGTCATAACCATGGATTTCGTAAATTACTTTTCTTTGTTTTATAATTTCCTAGAATATTGTTTTAACAATATACTCCACACTATAATGTGCTCCTCATTTTAACTTCTCAACATTTTAAAACTGAAACGAAAATTGATTAAAAAACATTTTCGTAAACTGAAATAAATACTTCAAAATTAATGAACTAAACGAAACTAACAGCAGTTATTAAAAAACTAACCAAAATAAAATAATAATCAAAAATAAATTATCGTTTTCGTAATCACTAATCAACGAGCTGTCATCATGGTGGAAAAATCTGACCTGTGTGTGTGTTTGAGAAATGTTCATTTTCAGAGCCATACACTATTAGGCTGTTTAGGTGAATCCCTGCAGATTGCATTGTGGCATGTAATGCACATAAGATTAGCTCAACTGATACTGAAAGACTGATATATGAAGACAACTCTGACATGAATTATGGCTGGTAGAAAAGTGTTTATTAAAAAACAAGTATGAAAATTTTTTTTTCACTATCTTCCGTATATATTTTCAGGTCCTGCTATAGCGAAGGCTTGCATCCTGGGGTAACAGGTGCAATACTATGGGAAAGGCGCTAGTGTATTAACGTTAGCATTAGCATATGTAAACGTTACAAATTACACATATTATACTGCAAATATCTTTCTTTCAATCATCGAGTTGTTATAACAGCTTTTTTTACTGAACTCATGTGGATTCCATTCATAGAATGAGGCAGAAAGCATTATATATTTCTAGAATATGCAGTCCGAGTCCAGTGCTAGATCCAGAACTAATCGATAAACTTATACAAATACCATCCCTTGGGAAATATTGACAAACCATATATTTTCATAGTCATCTATATATTCATGACATATTTCATCAGGCTATACATAATTTTTTTTCTCTTTATACAGAGTTTATAGGCAAAGATCCGAATGAGGAAGTCATGTCTGATGTAGTACACTTTTTGTCTTCATGTCCACATTTGGATAATTTCTGCACTGCAGCGGCCTGTAGATTTGTGGTTGAATAGATAACATACTATATTTAACAGACGGCCACGGATTCCAAGATTATATGAGACACGATACGTGGGGGGGGGGGGGGTCAAAATCAAAAGTAACAGTCAGTATCTGGTGTGGCCACCAGCTGCATTAAGTACTGCAGTGCATCTCCTCCTCATGGACTGCACCAGATTTGCCAGTTCTTGCTGTGAGATGTTACCCCACTCTTCCACCAAGGCACTTGCAAGTTCCCGGACATTTCTGGGGGGAATGGCCCTAGCCCTCACCCTCCGATCCAACAGGTCCCAGACATGCTCAATGGGATTGAGATCCGGGCTCTTTGCTGGCCATGGCAGAACACTGACATTCCTGTCTTGCAGGAAATCACGCATAGAACGAGCAGTATGGCTGGTGGCACTGTCATGCTGGAGGGTCATGTCAGGATGAGCCTGCAGGAAGGGTATAACATGAGGAAGGAGGTTGTCTTCCCTGTAACGCACAGTGTTGTGATTGCCTGCAATGATAACAAGCTCAGTCAGATGATGCTGTGACACACTGCCCCAGACCATGACAGACCCTCCACCTCCAAATCGATCCCTCTCCTGAGTACAGGCCTCGTGTAATGCTCATTCCTTCGATGATAAACGCGAGTCCGACCATCCGACCATCACCCCTGGTGAGACAAAACCGCGACTCATCAGTGAAGAGCACTTTTTGCCAGTCCTGTCTGGTCCAGAGAAGATGGGTTTGTGCCCATGTTGCTGGTGATTTCTGGTAAGTACCTGCCTTACAACAGGCCTACAAGCCTTCAGTCCAGCCTCTCTCAGCCTATTGTGGAGAGTCTGAGCACTGATGGAGGGATTGTGCATTACTGGTGTAACCCGGTCAAGTTGTTGTTGCCATCCTGTACCTGTCACGCAGGTGTGCTATTCGGATGTACCGATCCTGTGCAGGTATTGTTACACGTGGTCTGCCACTGCGAGGATGATCAGCTGTCCTTCCTGTCTCCCTGTAGCGCTGTTTTAGGCATCTCACAATATGGACATTGCAATTTATTGCCCTGACCACATCTGCAGTCCTTATGCCTCCATGCAGCATGCCTAAGGCATGTTCACAAAGATGAGCAGGGACCCTGGGCATCTTTCTTTTGGTGTTTTTCAGAGTCAGTAGAAAGGTCTCTTTAGTGTCCTAAGTTTTTATAACTGTCACCTTAATTGCCTACCGTCTGTAAGCAGTTAATGTCTTAACGACCGTTCCACAGGTGCATGTTCATTAATTGTTTATGGTTCACTGAACAAGCATGGAAAACGTCTCAGTTACTAATGTAACCTCCATTCCCGGAAGGAGGGAATGAGAAGTTGTGTCGATGTAGTGACACTAGGGGTTCGCTCGAGAGACCCAATCACCTCTGATTTATTCAGAAAAGGCCAATGATAATTGGTGAGTGGAATGTTTATGCCACTCTCCACCCCGGAAATATAGGTATAAAAGGAGATGGCATACACCACTCATTCAGATTTGTGCTGAGGAGCCGAGAGAGAGTCCCGGCCATGTCAGCGGTCGTTCAGCGCAGTGGCAGGAGGGACACAACATCCCGTTCCCTCCATCAGGGAACGGAGGTTACATTAGTAACTGAGACGTTCCCTATCTGTCACTCACTCGACGTTGTGTCGACGTTGTGTCGAAAAAGATTATTTTTGTGAAAAATTAATCAAAGGTATCATCATCTCTGGCATAGATGGCAAGGAAAAACAATGAGAAATTTGATATTACTAGTAATGTAGTGGAGTTCTCATGGGAATGTTTCCATTATTTTATATTTATATTCCATTTATAGGCCTACTTAGCTTTAGCTAATAGTATTTTAAGCTTTACTATTGTGATGTACATTGTTTGTTGTTGGTAGATTTTCACTTTAAGGAAATATAATAACGGTCCTTTCAGACTTTTACATTTTCCACATTTTCTCTCGGGGGGTACCCCTGAACCCCCATAATGTATCTTTCTTTAGTCACAAGGCCTGCTATGCCCCTTAGGTATCTAAAAACATCCAAACACAAATACTGGACTGCTGTCATTCAGCATCAAAACAAACAGTTGATTTTATCTTTTAATATTCATATCAAAGTGCACTCTGTTGATTAACTAATTGAAATATTTTAATCTTTTTGTAGAATATTCCCCAAACCCCAGAGGCTTTGTCTTTGGGGCCCCAATGTCATAATCCTTGCCTAATTTTGAAGAAACTGTTTTGACTTTATGATTTTTTCTTTTACAAAGTACTATCGCTGCCAACTTGTGAATTTATAATAACTGTTTCATAAAATTAAGTATTCCTTTCATAGATTCCTGTCACTTCATAGCTACAGTATACTGACAACTGACACCATGTAAATTATTGTCCGGACCTTTGCTGAGAAGAATGTAGAGACCGAACTTTAATTGAATACCCCTGTTCTACATGAACACACAGCTGAACATGATCAATTTGTCAGAGACTATTTGACGCTTCATGTGGGATAATGATCATTCATCTGGATTATCAAAATGTACATTTTCCGATTAACATTTTTTTATTGATTCAACCATTAAATATATACATAGCAGAACACACATATACAGAATCAATATACAACCCCCACTACCCCCCCCCCCCTCCCACCCCAATCCCCCACTCGACCCCCAACAACACCCCAGTGGTCACACAACCATAGACACACAACAAAAATAAATAAGTTAATAAAAAAATTAAAATAAAATAAATAAAACAATCACACACATAAAACCCCTACACTTCTCTCTCCACTGTCCCTCCCCGAGAACCCTCCAAAAAAGACAGATATCTGCCCCACTTCTTCGCAAACATGTCCAGACTCCCCAGTCTTCTGGATACACCCTCCTCAAGAGCTGCCACTCTGGCCATCTCTGAACACCACTCCTGAAAAGGGGGCGCTCCAGCCAACTTCCAACTCCTCAAAGTGATCTGTCTGGCGATCATAACACTAGATAGGAACCAGTTTTTCATGTGCTTATTTTCCAAATTAATGACTGCCCCATCTCCCAAGATACAGAGTCTGGGGCAAAATAAAATTTGAGAGGCCAAAACCTCGCACATAAAACTTTGAATCCTCATCTAAAATTCCTGCATCTTAACACATCCCCAAAAGACATGAGTTGTGTCTCCATCTTCTAATTGACATCGCCAGCAGGTGGGTGTGTCTTTAAGACCAAGCCTATGCAATCTAGAGGGGGTCCAATAGACTCTATGTAAAATCTTAAATTGCATGAGGTGAACCCTTGCGTTTCTGGATGCAGATTTGACATTTTTTAGAATCCCAGCCCACTCTCCCTCCTCCAATACCAAATTTAGATCTTTCTCCCATAATCTCTTAAGAGAAGTTGAAGTTCTGTCACCCAGACTCTGAATTAGTAGGGAGTAATACACGATGCCTCATGACCTTTTCTAAAAGCAGTAATCACCTCTCCCAGAGTGTCTGCCGCTTTAGGAGGGTGTAAACCACTCCCAAAAACAGTACAGAGCAGGTAGCGCAGCTGTAAATACTTATAGAACTGAGATCTAGGAATCCCAAAAAGTTGAACCAAATTTTGAAAGGATCTCAACACTCCATTCTCATACAGGTCACTGAGTGTAGTAACCCCCCTCCCAATCCACTCTGACCAGCAAAAAGGGGACTTGTTGATGCATAGTTTGGGGTTAGTTTGGTAGACCAATTGACTCTATATCCTGAAAACTTAGAAAAGGAATTAATAATTCTGTGGAGGCAAGGCATATATCTACTGGGGTCAGAGACAAATAATAAAATATAATCTGCGTAAAGCAAGAGTTTATGCACCATACCTCCCGCCACCACCCCTGGAAAATCATCCTCCTTTCTTATCGCGGTTGCTAATGGTTCGAGGGCAAGACATAACAATAATGGGGAAAGAGTAAAGTAAAATAATCTGTAAAGTAAAATACTGTTGGGCCTCATGTATTCAGACAGAAGACAAAGGCAGGCCTAACACAGTCGTAAAACCTAACTCAGGCTCCCTGAGTAAGTCGTAAATCTTACTGATAAAAACCGCGCCAAAATCAAACAAAGGGAGTCCAAAACAGACTACAAATCCCATGAAGCCTTGCTCACTAAAGGATCGAACTCTCAACTCCTACTAGATGAGGCACATGACAGAACGTCCCTCAACCATGACATCATCAGGAGTAGAAATACCTCTGAAATGCTTCCGGGATTTGCTTCCATCAACTTTGCTCGCCGTGTATAGACGCAGCTCATCGCTGCTCTCAGGTGCAGTCTCGTGGCACAAGGAAGTAACGTCCGACTTGAAACTGTGGCCATACAATGTCCATCTCGCTGGATGAGTTGAGATTACTCTGTGTTCAACCGAACACTCTAACAGATCCGAAGGAGACCGCCAAGCAATCCGCATCTTCATCCGTTTGCAAGCAGAAGTAAAGAGATTTAAAGATTTCACTTCCATCTTCAATCAAGTCGACTGTGGCAGCAGGGGCATGGTCAAGCATCTCTCCGGAGAGAGAGAAAGCGGTAAGGGCGCTACACCTGAGCTAAATTATGTCTAACACCTGTCTCTAATTTCAGTGAGCATGGGGAGAGCGGCATAAATAGAGCCACACAGCACTTAGTCGGAGAGAGAGACTGGACACGACAGAGCCGAGCCAGAGCAAAGATTTTTAGTAATGAGAGTTTATTTGTGAAGCAGTGTGTGATAGTTCTTTAACTTAGTGCTTAAAGTGAAACTGTAAATTTGTGCTGCGAAGAGGGAAAAATAAATCCTTACCTTAACAAGGAAAGCTGCTTCTCGCCTCCTCTTTTACATCGCCGTTTCTGATTTCTCTGCTGGCCCGCCGAGAATCAGCAGCCATACCGCCCTCCGACAGAGCGAGGAAATGGCCTCCCGTCATCACCCAAGCCTCGAGGAACCGAGTCTGAGTTAAAGGACGGATGAACACACATTCCACCTGCATCCTCATGCGATTCAAGTAAGAGGTTTACGTCTGGGCAGAGATAGAATATTATAGTGTGTTATTCTTGTGTTTCAAGTTTTTTGCTTGTACAGTTTATGGACCGCCATGTCCACTCATTATTAATACTCAGGGTATTAATTATAACAAATTTGATTTGCTGTATTGTGGTCCAACCACAGTGGGCTGTTGTGCATTTCCACCATTGCGGGTGAGACCGGCAAACTGAGTTTATCCATTAAAGAATCAAAGAACGACTGTTTACGAGCCGTCCACCACGTCTCTGTGTGATAAACTAACAGCTGCTTTCTCTCCCATAATCGCGAAATCAGCTTTGGGGCCGTCACTTAATTCTCTCTCTCTCTCTCTCGTACTAACCACACACACACGCGCGACCCCTCACAAACATTCTGGCACACATTTTTGGCTAGTAGATAGCTTCGTGATAAAGCTTTGTCCCTAAGCTACCATTGACTGGTTTCTCTCCACCCACATTCGCGGTCATATTCCCTGGCCGGAAGTCTCACGTGACATACTCTCCATGAGAGTCACATCCGCCATTTTGTGCACGTCCCTCCTTACACACACACACACTCTCACGCACACACACCCTCATGTGTTATAGGATTATTTTGATTTCCATATCTAATCATATCACTGTTTATTTTGTAGTTGTAAGTCGGAAGTTTATTGACTGCATTGTATTAATTATGAATTGATATTACTGCATAAATAAACTTTGTTATATTACAAAGAGAAGTGTTTTGGTTTGTTTTGCATACACCTGTATCATGCTGACGGGATGTCAGTGCTCGGATTCAAGCCTTCATTCATTGTTTTCTTAGGAAAATCGACATCCGAAGAATATCGATTTTTGGGGAAAAAAACAATCTAATATTGAGACTGTTATACTATCTGGTTATTAGTCCCTGATTCCAGGGTGGTGCCCCGTCAGTGTTAATCCTTTTAATATTCTATTGATTTTTGATAATTGATAATTATCTTTGATGATTATTGAATTTGAATGATCAATAAGCTAATGTTAATTTTAATTAATGTTTCATCGATGTTAATGATTGGTGATTATCTTTGATAATTGTTGATTTAAAGGATTAAAAAAAGCTAACATTGATTTTCATCAATGTTCTATTGATTTTAATAATTGATAATTATCTTTGATAATTATTAATTATTGCTAATAACCAAACCCGCTCCTAAACGTAGCGCACTACATTTACTGGAGCCCCAATGAGGTTTCAATGAGTTAGATTCAATTCGTTAATTTAAATATTAATTAATAACTAAAGAAATAATTGTTAATTATTTCTGATAGTAACACTGATCTAAACAACAAGTAAAGCCCTACAATACCTATCCAAAGTAAAATAATCTGAAATTAGTCCATTTGTTTGTACCGCCGCTACTGGGTGTCTATAAAGTAACTTAATCCATCCAATAAACGTACTCCCGAACCGTATATTTCCAAAACCTTAAAAAGATAATCCCATTCTACCATATCAAACGCCTTTTCGGTGTCAAGTGAGATGGCAGCGACCAGAGATTGTTCATTCGCTACTGACCACATGATATTGATGAGACGCCTAATGTTATCAGAAGAGCTGCGGCCCTGAATAAACCCCACCTGATCTACATGTATAAGTGATGTCATAACTTTACTTAATCGATTAGCCAGAATTTTTGTTAAAATGTTTACATCTAACTGGATCAGGGAAATTGGACGGTAACTTTTACACTCGCTTGGATCTTTGTCCTTTTTAAGAATCAGACTGATCCGGGCTTGTGTCATGGTTGGCGGAAGCTTTCCATTCTTTAATGATTCATAAACTTCTAACAAAAGTGGAGCCAGTTCTGTAGCATAAGATTTGAAAAACTCAGCAGCAAAGCCGTCAGGCCCCGGAGCCTTGCCTGTAGGTAAGGCCTTAATAACCTCCCAAGCTCCTCCAAGTTTATCTCAGAATCAAGAGAATTTTTTTGCTCAGTCGTTAGTTTAGGAATGTCTAATGGTTCCACAAAGTTTCTGATATCTTCATCAGTAGACGAAGACGTGGAACTATAGAGATCAAAGTAGAATTCTTTAAAAGCATTATTAATATCAATGGCCGAGGTAAATATTTCACCACCAGCAGATTTCACTGAGGGAATGGTAGAAAAAGACTCTCTCTGCTTTATATATCTAGCCAAAAGTTTCCCTGCTTTGTCCCCTGACTCAAAGTATGACTGTCTTGCCCTGAATAACCAAAACTCCACTTTCCGCGACAAAATAGTATTATATCTGTATTTCAATCGAGTAAATTCTCTGAGGCCATTGGGTGACAAACGGCGCTTCAGCTCTGCTTCGGCATTTTTAATATTTCCTTCCAACTCCACAAGTTCTCGTGCTTTAGATCTTTTGATGAATGAGGCATACTGTATGATCCGACCCCTAAGAACCGCCTTAAGTGCCTCCCAAGCCACGCCCACAGTGGATACTGAGGACCAATTGGTCTCCATATAAACACTGATTTCAGCCTTTTGCATTTGTTGGAAATCAGGATTTTGTAAAAGGGACACATTAAGGTGCCAACTATATGATTTCTTTTTCTCCGTATGTGGCACCACCTCTAAACTCACCAGGGCGTGATCTGAGACTAAGATGTTTCCAACTGAGCAATCAACAATGAAAAACTGTTGAAAAAATGTATAGTCCCTACCAGATGGGTTCAAAAGTCTCCAAATATCTGTAAGAACAAGATTTTTACACATCCTGTGAAGTGTCAAGGTTGCTCTAGGGGGCTTACACACTTTTGCTTTACTGTGATCAAGGACTGAGCCATCAAAAGATTAAAGTCTCCTCCCAATATTATATCATGAGGGGTGCCAGCGGTTTGCAACATCCCTTCAAGATCTACAAAAAAGCCCTGATCATCAGCGTTAGGCGCATAAATATTAGCCAAAATCAACCTTTGCCCTTGAATTTCAGCTAAAACAATAATGTCTCTTCCTAATTTATCTTTAATCTGTTTGAAAAATTTGAATTGTAAATGTTTATTTACCAATATAATGACTCCCTTGCTCTTACTTGAGCCAGCACTAAAGAAAACATGTCCACCCCATATCTTCCCAAATTTTTCAGCTTCCTGCGGGGAGAGATGTGTTTCTTGAAGAAACACAATATCATATTTCTTATGTTTAAGAAAAGTAATAACCTTCCTTCTTTTTATGGGGTGCCCCAACCCATTCACATTCCATGTGGAGAGAGATAGTACACTCATATTAACAACTGACATATTGATATAATAATAAAAAATAAAAAAACTGTCAAAAACAAAATTATACAGACCACATTCCCCATTAGTGAAACAATCAAACCCCGAACTTCCCCCCCGAACAAAACAAACAGAAAAAAGAACAACGTGCGCATTAACCCTGTGCACGAAAGCGCCAACCGGTGACAATCCCTCTAAACTCAAAAGGTCCATGAACACCCACGAGCCCCCACGACAACTTTGCCATCGGAATGCTCGATTTTGCCTCACAAATTTGTGAAGCAAAATTACATAACAGAAAATACTTTGTAAAATAAACCCCAGCCAAAAGGAAGAATGAAAACAGAACATGTAGATTAATTCACAGAATTGTTTTAAAGGTGTGATTCTCCACAAAACAAATTTCAACTGATATAAAACCGTTCAGTTTCACAGATAGACAAACAAATGTTCAGTGAGCCAGCTGTTATGAGTTCAGCGGATGATGTAATCATTCCAGTGTCCCGTAAACGGCACAAGTTCCAGCCGCTAGGCGGAGCCAACACAAAAAGAAACAAAACCGACATCCCGGTTCCCCGGATGGTCTTGTCAATTCACTCAGAGGTTGCATAAAAGTATATACCATGACTTACTCAATCCATCAACTTTATAAAAGACATCCTTTGTGTGAGCATGTAGATATTTTGCAGTCATCCGTACTGTCCACTCTCAAACTGGCCAGGAACTTCAATGCAAAATTAATCTTTCATCAATGCAAAAACTTCTTTAAGGAAAGTTTTATTCACGAAACAAACTCCAGCCACTAGGCGGAGCCAACGCAAAAAGAAACCAAAATTACGCATCAAAGAGCAAATGTGTAACTGGGTGTATCGAATTTCACCAAATTATAACATGAGAATGATAAAAAATGTAGCAAAGTGCGCAGAGCTCGTCGTTCACATGTCTGCTTCTTACATGGCGTCCAAAATGTACATTTTCAAAAATTAGTTGATTAGAAGTTTAGACAAGTGCACAGTCTTTATCATGTATTCTTCTGTTGAACTGTATCCTTTGAAGTATAAATTAAGAATATAGGATGCTTTTATATTCAACTTTAAAGGATGTCAAATGCATTCTCTCTCTATAGCAAGCATGAATTATTTATTCAAACAGAGCAGGTGTGTGCATGACTTATGAAAACCAGATGAGAGAAAGACAGACAGACAGACAGAGAGAGAGAGAAAGAGAGAGAGAGTAACTTTGTCACAAATTATGGATCTCATTAAACAATCTTCAGATGCAGTTTAATACAGTAACTCTTTCCAAATCCAACTGAATATTTCCATATGAAAAAGTTGTTTTGTGTAACTGTAACTCACAGAGGATCCTGCAGTCAGACTGTTGGACTGTTTGAAGTCTTGTGCACAAATATTATAAATATCAGACGTGATAAGATGGAAATATAATGTTGAACTCACCGCTGTGTCCTCAACCACCTTCAACTACTCGTGTGGATGAGCAGTGAACCAGAACTCTCTCTCTCTCTCTCGTGGAATATTTTTTATCAAGTTGAATATAAATTAATCAAGTATAATCAATGTAAATATAGCCATTTAATTCTACAATTATTTCTGTTGGTCAAGCATGTATCTTACTGTGTGTGTCTATGTAGAGGCCTGTTTAGGAATGGAATGTGCTCACATATGGTAAACTGCTCACATATGGTAAACTGAGTTTTCTGTTTTGACACTAGAGAACATATATGTTGAGGCCCATTCACAGATGTTTCCTGTACACTCCTTAAAAAAACAGACTGGAGTCACAGCACAAAATGTTAGATAATAGTGACATGTATTAACCACGCCTTGGCAGATCATAAATAAGCGGGAAGAAACCCAGTTGCTGGAGTTGCTCTGCAGAGCAACTCGCCTTTTTTATCTCTGATAATAAAGTCTATCTTCTGACATCAAAACCCCAAGACTTCGAGAGTGATCTTTCACAGAGGTGGCAGAAGCCATGACAAATTGGCGACCCCGGCATGACTGGAAAGGAGCAGAAGAGTGGAAGACCACGGCGGGCGGGCTGGACAAGTGGCACAAATAGGTGGCCACCTAAGGCATTTTTGCTTGTATAATTAGTTTGTGTTGCTTGCCACAGTTTGCCCGTGATGGTAAGGACACTCAAAAAGCTCCTCCAAATTTAAAGAGCAAAAAAGACTAAAAGGGTTTTGATTCCAGAATAAATAATTGCATGCAATGATCTGTTTTTACTGTTAAGAGGGCCTTGAAAGGATAGCAGTAAATGAAAGTAGATAAAGTATAAGGCAAAAAATCCTGCAGGACATTGTTTTTCACTTTGTTGAGGAAGTGTATCAGTGAGATCAGGACTCAAGGGAGTGTAGCATAGGAAAAGTGTATGTGTAAAAGTCCTGCGGATATCGCTCTGTTGTGTTGAGGAAGTGAATCACAGAGGTTTTGACCGGGTAGGCAAAAATCATGCAGGACATTGCTTTTCACTGTGTTGAGGAAGTGTACCAGTGAAAAGCAGAACTTATATGTCACTCAAGGGAGTGTGGAATAGTAAAAGTGTATGTGTAATTGTCTGTGTCTGTGTGAGTATATCTGTGACTGTGGCTGTATGAGAAAATAAACTCTGTATCTTGTGGACAGTGGGTTCCTCCTGGACCGTCACTTGAGTGTGACTAAGCAGAGGGGCACAGTTATTGTCACACTTGAGAGGAGTGGATGAGAGAATGAGCCTTAAATAATAAAAGGACTAAGATTGAGTGTATGAGCCCAAAAAAGGGGACAAGTGAAGGGCTTTACTGGTTGTTTAGATCAGTGTTACTATCAGAAATAATTGATAATTATTTCTTTAGTTGTTAATTAATATTTAAATTAATTAATTGAATCTTAACT
Organism: Myxocyprinus asiaticus; assembly: GCF_019703515.2. NCBI lineage: Eukaryota > Metazoa > Chordata > Actinopteri > Cypriniformes > Catostomidae > Myxocyprinus > Myxocyprinus asiaticus. The sequence goes on from NC_059355.1 coordinate 17,646,382, forward strand.
CATTAAAACCTCATATGGGGCTCCAGTAAATGTAGTGCGCTACGTTTAGGAGCGGGTTTGGTTATTAGCAATAATTAATAATTATTAAAGATAATCTACTAGCCAAAAATGTGTGCGAGAATGTTTGTGAGGGGTCGCTTGTGTGTGTGTGTGTTAGTTCGAGAGAGAGAGAGAATTAAGTGACGGCCCCAAAGCCGATTTCGCGATCGTGGGAGAGAAAGCAGCTGTTAGTTTATCACTCAGAGATAAGGTGGAGGGCTCGTAAACCGTCCCGCGGTCTTTAATTCTTTAATGGATAAACTCAGTTTGCCGGTCTCACCCGCGATGTCTCGCTCTGTCTGCTGGCGGTACGGCTGCTGATTCTCGGCGGGCTGGCGGAGAAATCAGTGACGTCGACTTGATTGAGGATGGAAGAGAAATCTTTTATCTCTTCACTTCTGCAGGCAAACGGATGAAGATGCGGATTGCTCGGCGGTCTCCTTCGGATCCGTTAGAGTGTTCGGTGGAACACAGAGTAATCTCAACTCGTCCAGCGAGATGGAGATTGTATGGCCACAGTTTCAAGTCGGAGGTTACTTCCTTGTGCCACAAGGCTGCACCTGAGAGCAGCGATGAGCTGCGTCTACACACGGCAAGCAAAGTTGCTGGAAGCAAATCCCGGAAGCATTTCAGAGATATTTCTACTCCTGATGATGTCATGGTTGAGGTGCGTTCTGTCGTATGCCTCATCCAATAGGAGTTGAGAGTTCGATCCTTTAGTGAGCAAGGCTTCATGGGATTTGTAGTCTGTTTTGGACTCCCTTTGTTTGATTTTGGCACGGTTTTTATCAGTAAGATTTATGACTTATGTGGGGGCCTGTGTTAGGTTTTACGACTGTGTAAGGCCTGCCTTTGTCTTCTATCTGAATACATGAGGCCCAACACAAGTATGTATGAGAATAGGTATGTATGAGGATTTGAGCCCCACAAAATAATAAAGGGACTTGTATGAACATTGTGTATTATAAGAAGGTCAGTTCCCAATACTCAAGGGAACTGTAGAAGTTTTAGGAGAAATGCAGATGGAGGGTCATGTGGAGTTAGAAAAAGAAAGACAAACAAGGCTGGGAGTGAGACCAAAGAAGAGACAGGATAGAAAACGTGAGAGAAACCTGCCTTTAGATTGTTATGAACAGCGTTAGAAAAAATGAAAGCACAGTATGAAGAAAAAGCAGTATGTGAAGAAGAACCATTAGGGCAAGTGAGAAGAGAAGAAGAGGAGACTGAAGCAGAAGTGCAAGTAATAGAAGCAGAAATAGATAGAAAATATTAAAGAAACAGAAAAATTAATAAGAGACAGATAAATTGGTGAGAAATAGAAGTAAACTATTAGACAGTAGGGAGAAAGAAAGTGAAGAGGAGTCATCATTTGATGGAGGAAGGTGGGCACAGGGAAGAATAATTAAAAGAAAGGTGAAACTGACTAATAAGAAAATTATATTTTGTAACTTGAGTATGAAAAGTAAACCTTAAATGTGAATACTTCACATTCATGTGTCTGTTTTACGTTCTGTCTAGTCCAGATTATGAGAGAATAAAATTTTGAACAATATTAAATTAAACACTATAAAGTCTTGATATCTAAATGTAAGAACCCATGATTATTTGTTTTGTTTTTGTATGTGTTTAAGTATGTCTGGAGAACAAATTTACATGTGAGCTGCAACGTTATCGGTGTAAACTTGATCAACCAACAAAAAATAAGATAGGTAGAGTTTATTATTTTGTTAGGGACTGTCTGATGGAGAGACTGAGTGAGATGCTGTTAGTGCCCTGAATAAACAAAGACCTTTGAGCCCACGCTTTGTAAGGAGAGTGAGCGGGAGGGGTTACACCCCATACTCTGTGAGGATGGCGCAAATTATACTCTGCAGACTTTGAATGGAAAACCTAATCTCTCTTGGTTTCCACTCAGACAGTGGCACCCTGAATTTAGAAAAGATAGATAGCAGATTCTTTTAGTTTAGATTAGATATTTATTTTTTCTTATTTATTTTTTTATTTTCTTGTTTTATATACACAGTGTAGACATTGGTTGATCATGGGTACACTGAGAGCTGCCTTTGAGACTAAAATTAAAGGAAAGAAATTTAAGAATGATTGGATCATTTCATGTTCTCTGGTTTTTTAATTCACTGAAGTTGTGATCTTAATATCTGTTCTCCTGATCTTTATATGTGGCAGCCTTGCCAATATTGTGATGCTTTTTCCTTGGGTTTGTTCTATGAACAATCATGCTAGATAAAATGGAAAATAAAGTCCCAACCTTCAATAAGGAGGCAGAACTAAGAAAAAGTTGTAAACAGTTTTGCTCAGATGCTCTGATATTTAACAAAATAGAAGTTTTCTTCTTTTGGAAGTGAATAAAATGGAAAATGTTATTCGTGCTAAAGTTCTGATTTGAAGATTTAAGAAATATCTTGGACCTATTCGATTGTAAAAATTATTGAAAATGATAAGGAAAAATTGGTCATTGGTAGCAGGTGAAACCCAATGAAAAACATTAAGATTAAATTGAACATGGTAAATTCCTATGAATGAATAAATATACTATGAATGTTAATAACTTCATATTCATGCGTCTATTCTCTGTGTGTCTTTGATACTATGTTTTACCCTTTCTTTTGTAATCATTATGTGTATGTTGTTTCACTAAATCATTCTGGAACAAGTCTCTCACCATTTCAGATGGCTGGGCCAGATGATTTATTGAAGCTGCTAATACTATATTTGGAAGTCCAGAGAAAAAAGACTGAAAATGATGTGGGCTATTATCTGATTGGTCCTCCTGCTCTCATGACTGCTGGTAATCATTACTGATTTGACATTTCAAATGTGGATTAAAATTTCTCTGGATAAGTTGATTTCAGTCTTATATGACCTATTGGGTGTATGATTTCCAGACTGCCATCCATGGGTTCAATACCCATGTCTAAATTGTTCTGAGGGTCTAAATTTAAATCCAGCACCTAACCGCTGAGTTATTGATTTAAAGAGTAAATATTACAAACTTGATGGCAAAGTTAGTGTTACCTATTGGATTGGTTACTCCCCCAAATTTTCCAGAGAGTACCCTCACTTTAAAAAAAAAAAAAAAGGGTTAGTGGGTGCTACAAAAGTTGATTGAGTGTCTTTTTGAGTGTGAGAATAATCTATGAAAGTTTCACTTTAGAGGCATATAGTTTCTGCACTGTGACATTTGGTTCCGCTATTTAACTGAACAATTTGTCAGGAAATGCTAATAAGTATAAAAATAATAACTGAAAAATCTTATTGTTAAATGATGCTAAACATTAAGATATAAAAAATAAGAGACATGAGAAATGAAAAGGACATAGTGTATTTTACTTAATTATTTCAAAACACAAGAAAAGAGATTTGTTTGAATTTCCTTCCTGCCTGCAAGGTCACAATGGCAAGGCATGGCTATTTATATGATACAAATAGGAAGTCACCATAGAAGAAACGGTTGTGTCAGTATTCGGGAGAGGGCTCCCTCTGGTGGTCGGCTGAAGGGATACCGCCTGATTCGTTACAGTGCCTCTTTACTACTGTATTTTGTTTAAGCTTTTACTTACTTTTCTGTTTGTTTAAAAAAGGTGATTTATGTTGTTTCATTAGATAGAATGGAACTCTCCTGAGAGAGTAAGGAAAGGGAGAAAATAATCATTAGAGATTTATTCGACTTAAAAAAAAAAGAGGGGATAAGATAGGTGTTGTAAATGTAAAGCTCTGCTCGAACAAAAGGCTAAAGTAAGTTGTATTGAATGTAAAGAGAATGTTGAAAAAGAAAGGAAAAGTTTGTGTTTTATTAAAGATTTGAACTAGCAGAATTAAAAGCTCTTACTGCTGCAAGTCAGTTAGCTAAAGGACAAACAGTTAATATTTTCACTGATTTGGATTTTGCTCATGGTGTTTGTCATCTGTTTGGAGCAATATGGAAACAAAGAGGTTTTAAAAAAAGTGATGGAATCCTAATTTAACATGCAGAACAGATTGAACAGTTGATTTCTGTAATCATGTTACCTAAAAGATTGGATATCATTAAATGCCAAGCCCACAAAAAGGGCAATGACTTTGTCATTAAGGGAAATAATGTTGCAGATTTAGAAGCCAAGAAGGCTTCTGGCTGTCAAGTTGCAGTAGTAGCACCAATGGTTCTTATTGAACCACAACCACAATTGGATGATATAATTCAAATTCAACAGGAACAGGTCCATATGAACATACTACGTGGGAATATAGGGGTGCAAAGAAAGATTCACAAGGTATATGGCGTTCTCATGAAGGACAGATTGTTGCATCAACTAAGTTTCTCAATGTTCTTATTACAGATGTGCATGGTTTTGATCCTTGCGCAAGGGGGGAAGTGATAAGGAGAATTAAACAAAAGGGATATTGGTCTCCATTTTTGCAAGCAAAGGATGATGAGTTTTTGTCCACATGTGAAGTCTGCGCTCAAAACAATGTCAGAAAAGGAATAATAACACCCATAGGCCATATACCAGTGCTAGAAGGACCATTCAAGCATTTGGTTATGTATTATGTGGGCATGATAAAGAATGTGCATGGAAAGCATTATATGCACGTGGTAATATGCAGATTTAGCAGATGGCTGGAAGCATTTCCATCAGCAGATCAGGGGACAGGAACAGTAATCACATTTTTAACAAGAGAGGTAATACCTAGATTCGGAATACTGAAAGGTTCTACAGTTTTTGAAGTATGTTGTTTGAATGGACAAATGAAAGTAGGAAATGAGTAGGTTGAAAGTTCTGGAAAAGGTTTTTTTGAAGATGGTTTAAAATGGGAAAGTTTGAAAGCAGTTAATATAATGAATTATTGAGGGAAGCCGGTGACGCCATGCAAGGAGCAGACGTGTGAGCGACGAGCTCTGCGCACTTTGCTTAATTTTTGATTATTCTCATGTTATAATCTGGTGAAATTTGATACACCCAGTTACACATTTGCCCTTTGATGCAAAACATGGCAAAGAAGTCAAAATCCTTGGGCTCTGGAGATATTAAAAGACACTTACGTGTTCAGGATGAAAGCCCCGATAGGCCTACAGACCGGGGACTCGATTTGGATGGCGCGGTGGGAGAAGGAATCCAGCGTCAACTGTCCAATATGTCGGTGATGTTGACAAAGATTCTTGCTGACTTGGAGGATCTCGCTGTAATACGTCGATCGATTACGGCGATGGAAATAAAATTCTCTGAGTTAGGTACAAGAGTGACTGATGTTGAAAAACGAATCGATTTTCTGGAATCTTTGGAGAGGGAATTAACCGCTAATCCACCCACGACCAAAGCTGATTTGGAACATCTCCTTGAAAAGCTTGAAGATCTTGAGAATAGAAGCCACAGGAATAACGTTCGAATTGTTGGAATTCCAGAGCATGAGGAGGGCAAAGATATGGTGAAATTCCTAGACGAGTTTTTCCAGAGTCTGCTCGACATAACAGGCCACAAGATGGAAATTGAGCAAGCTCACAGAATCCCTGCTCGTAGATCTGCTGAGGGAGACAGGCCACAACCGATTCTGGCCAGATTTCTGAGATCATCCGATAAAGATCTTGTATTGTGCCAGGCGAGGAGCAAAGGGAAGCTTTCTTGGAAGAACCATAATGTTTTCTTGTTCCTGGACTTTGCGAGTTCAACAAGAGAGAAACGCGATCAGTTCAAGGAATGTAAGAAACACTTACATCAGAAAAAGATCTCGTTCGCTCTGATGTTTCCGGCCAAACTGAGAATAGAAACGAAGGTCGGTCGCAAAGTATTCACATGTCCAAATCAGGCAATATCTTTTATAGAATCAGTGTCTGAGTAAACCATTGGATGTTTCTCATGTGAGTGGGTCTGACTCGCTGTACTTACTCTTGAGGAAGCTGGGACACATTTTAGGTTTTTTGTGTTGGCTCCGTCGAGTGGCTGGTGCTTGTTTTGTGAATAACACTTTTCCTTAAAGAAACTTTTGCATTGATGAAAGATTACATTTGCATTGAAGTTCCCGGACAGATTGAGAGTGGACACTATGGATGACCGCAAAATATCTATATGCTCACACAAAGGATGTCTTTTATAAAGCTGACGGATTGTGTAAGTCATGGTATATACTTTTATGTAGCCTCCGAGTGAATTGACTCAATCATCCGGGGAACCGGGATGCCGGTTTTGTTTCTTTTTGTATTGGTTCTGCCTAGCGGCTGGAGCTTGTTCTGTTGAATAACACTCCTTTGGAACAGCTATGGATTAATCTGTTCATTCTTCGTGCTTATTCCTCCTGCTGGCTGTAGTTTGTTTTGTTGAGTTTTTTTTACGAGACATTGGAATGATTACGTCATCCGCTGAACTCATAACAGCCGCCTCACTGAACATTAGTTTCTCTGTCTGAGGAATCTGAACGGTTTTATATCAGCTTGAATTTGTTTTGTGGAAGATCACATCCTTGAGACAGTTCTGTGAATGAATCTACACATTCTTTGTGTTCATTGTTCCTATTGACTGGGTTTATTTCACAAAGTTTTTTCTGTTATGTAATTTTGCCTCACAAATTTGTGAGGCAAAATTGAGCATTCCGATGGCAAGGTTGTCGTGGGGGCTCGTGGGCATTCATGGACCTTTTGAGTTTAGAGGGATTTCGTGCGTGGGGTTAATGTGCACGTTTTTCTTTTTTCTGTTTGTTTTGCTCCGGGGGATGTTCGGGGGTTGATTGTTTCACTAATGGGGAATGTGGTCTGTATAATTTTGTTTTTCACACAAAATTTATTTTTTTCTACTATATCAAAATGTCAAATGTTAATATGAGTGTACTATCTCTCTCCACATGGAATGTGAATGGGTTGGGGCACCCCATAAAAAGAAGGAAGGTTATTTCTTTTCTTAAACGTAAGAAATATGATATAGTGTTTCTTCAAGAAACACATCTCTCCCCGCAGGAAGCTGAAAAATTTGGGAAGATATGGGGTGGACATGTTTTCTTTAGTGCTGGCTCAAGTAAGAGCAAGGGAGTCATTGTATTGGTAAATAAACATCTACAATTCAAATGTCTCAAACAGACTAAAGATAAATTAGGAAGAGTAATTATTGTTTTAGCTGAAATTCAAGGGCAAAGTCTGATTTTGGCTAATATTTATGCACCTAACTCTGATGATCAGGGCTTTTTTATAGATCTTGAAGGGATGTTGCAAGCCGCTGGCACCCCTCATGGTATAATATTGGGAGGAGACTTTAATCTTTTGATGGATTCAGTCCTTGATCATAGTGAAGCAAATGTGTGTAAACCCCCTAGAGCAACACTGACGCTTCACAGGATGTGTAAAAATCTTGGTCTTTCAGATATTTGGAGACTTCTGAACCCATCCAGTAGGGACTATACATTTTTTTCATCAGTCCATAAGATTTATTCTAGAATAGATTTTTTTTTTATTATATCCAAATCCATAATTTCATCTGTTGTTGTTGCTCAATTGGAAACATTTTAGTCTCAGATCACGCCCTGGTGAGTTTAGAGGTGATGCCACATATAGAGAAAAAGAAATCATATAGTTGGCGCCTTAATGTGTCCCTTCTGCAAAATCCTGATTTCCAACAAATGTTAAAGACTGAAATCAATGTTTATATGGAGACCAACTGGTCCTCAGTATCCTCTGTGGGCGTGGCTTGGGAGGCACTTAAGGCGGTTCTTAGGGGCCGGATCATACAGTATGCCTCATTCATCAAAAAATCCAAAGCACGAGAACTTGTGGAGTTGGAAGGAAATATTAAAAGTGCCGAGGCAGAGCTGAAGTGCCGTATGTCAGCTGATGGCCTTTTTTGGTCATGAGTTTTGGTTATTCAGGGCAAGACAGTCATACTTTGAGTCGGGTGACAAAGCAGGGAAGCTTTTGGCTAGATATATAAAGCAGAGAGAGTCTTTTTCTTCTATTCCCTCAGTGAAATCTGTTGGTGGTGAAATTTTTACCTCAGCCATTGATATTAATAATGCCTTTAAAGAATTCTATATTGATTTTATAGTTCCATGCCTTCGTCTACTGATGAAGATATTAGAAACTTTGTGGAACCATTAGATCTTCCTTAACTGTCGATTAAGCAAAAAAACTCTCTTGATTCTGAGATAACCTTGGAGGAGCTTGACGAGGTAATTAAGTCCCTACCTACTGGCAAGGCTCCGGGGCCAGATGGTTTTGCCGCAGAATTAAATTTCAATAAATTACATAGGCCAATTGACAAAGGGGGGCTAGGCCCACACAAAATTTTGTTTTATTATTATGCGTTCGGTCTTAGACATTTGGCTCATTGGTCGCTTCCACCTGAGAGAGCCCCTCCCTGGTTTTGTATTGAAAAGGAAGTTCTTGCCCCTATCTCGCCACTGCAAAGCCTTTCGATCAAACTAGCCGGAGAGGTTAAGTCGCACCCCGTTATTTTGCATTTGCATTTGCATTTGTCCAGAGTGTTTAATTCGGATATTTATTTAAATGCAGCCTCGAGCATATGGCTGAACCCTAAACTATGTATTAATAAGTCCCCTTTTTGTTGGTCAGATTGGATTGTGAGGGGGGTTAATGCACTTGGTGACCTATATGAGGGTGGAGTATTGAGACCTTTTGAAAATTTGGTTCAACATTTTGGCATTCCTAGATCTCAGTTTTATAAGTATTTACAGCTTCGCCACCTACTCTGCACTATTTTTGGGAGTGGCACGCACCCCCCTAAAGTGGCAGGTGCTTTGGGAGAGGTGATTGCTGCTTTTGGAAAAGGCCATGAAGCATCAGTGTATTACTCCCTACTAATTCAGAGTCTGGGGGATGGAGCCTTGACTTCTCTCAAGAGAGTATGGGAAAAATATTTGAATTTGGTATTGATGGAGTGTGGACTAAGATTCTTAAAAATGTCAAGTCTGTATCTAGAGATGCAAGGGTTCGCCTTATGCAATTTAAGATTTTACATAGATTTTATTGGACCCTCTCTAGATTATATAGGCTTGGTCTTAAAGACACACCCACTTGCTGGCAGTGCCAGTCAGAAGTTGGAGATACTACCCATGTCTTTTGGGGGTGTGTTAAGATCCAGGAATTTTGGTTGAGCGTTCAGAGGTATTTGTGTGACGTTTTGAACACTCAGGTTTTGCTTTGTCCCAGACTCTGTATTTTGGGTGATGGGTCAGTCATGCATTTAGGGGATAATCATATAAAAAATTGGGTTATGACCAGTCTCATGATCGGCAGGCAAGTAATTTTAAGGGGTCGGAAGTCAAGTGGAGCACCCTCTTTTTCGGAGTGGTGTGTGGAAATGGGGAGGGTAGCTGCATTTGAAGAGGCAGTAAGTAGAAGGCTGGGTTTAGGGACTAACTTGCTAAAAAATGGGGCAAATATTTAGTTTTTTTGGGGGACTATCGGGGAGGGGATGTGGAGAGTGTAGTTTAGTTTAATCATGTATGTTTATTATTATTTTATTTATTTATTTGTGTATATATATATATATATATATATATATATATATATATATATATATATATATATATATATATATTTTTTTTTTTATTTTATTTTATGTATGTGTGTGTGTGTATATATATATATATATATATATATATATATATAATTTTTCTTTTTTTTTTGGGGGGGGGGATTGTGTGTGTGTTATGTGGGACCACAGGGGTGTTCGTTAGGGGTCAGGGTGGGATTGTATTAGTAGGGTTTAAATGTAAAATGTTGATTCTTTATATATGTGTTGAGTTTTTTCCACTGTCATATGTATATGAATCAATAAAAATGTTAATTACAAAATATAATGAATTATTATAATTATCACTATTTTCACTGTTGAAGAATAACTTAAATGTATTATTGTGAGATTCTAAAATTAAAAAGAACGAGTAGCTGTAATGAGATTAGAAACAGTGTGAAGGAGTGGAATGTCCCCTCTGAATTCCTCGCCCTACTCTCTCTCACACTCTCAGTTTAAGTTTTTGAAGTGTGCTAAAGGCACATCTCTAAATTGTTTTATTTTCTTTTGATTTGATTTGATTTTATATGGAAAATGATGTGATTTGACAATAATGTTAGATACAGTGAAATGAAGGAGAGGTTCAAACAGCTTTCCTCATCATTATTAAAGATTTTATATATTCAGAGAACAATTTGAAGTTAAGTGTTTATACTAAAGATAAGAGATTCAGTTGAACGTTCATCTGAAAGAATAAATGTAGGTTCAAAAACTACCTAGAAACTATTATTGAATTAAGGTGGTTTTAAATTAAGCTTCATAGAAGCTTGAAAGAGGCTACCCTTTATTTTTTGTTCTGATGTTAGTCCCCACCATGATACAAGGTCTTTTGCGACATTTGCTAAAGGAGCAGAAATACAACTTGAATGAAAATTAATGATCTGTAAATGAGTTCAATTGTATAATTTTTACTTTTACTTTTAATTTAAACAATTTTAATAGATTGTTGAATTTTGAATAATGCTTTGTGAATTTAACCATGTTATGAACTGTCTCCATATTTAAGCAGTTGTTGATGGTTCCATTGGCTGTGACGGTTCTCAGGTGATACTCCCTGAAACAAAAGAAAATATCTGTTTACTGGTACCAAATTATTAAGGATTGGCTTATAGGACTGAGTGCTATCGAGACCAGTGGCAAGAGGTGATGACCCAGTGACGGGTAAGACTCTCCAATGGCAAGAGGTGGGGAGACCTAAGACAGGGCATCACTGCCCTGGAAGCCTGCCCAAGAAGGGGTGAGATGGGTTTAAGGAAGTGGATGGATGCTTTTAGGTCAGAAGTATCAAAAGGGAGGTCTAGAATAAACCTGCCTGAAAATTGTGAGTTCCACTCAACCCAACTGCATTTTAATAACCGCTTTACTAAAACCTCTTATCACAGTGTTAAATTCCAAGCATTCTGTCACTGTGCCATCAGGGGAGCATACCCTGTGTAGAAGTGTATTTATAGATTGATTTTGGGGGTAAAGTTTTGAGAACCGTTGCAGACAAAGGAGTGCCTATTATTAAAGAAGTATTAAACAAACCTGGGAATGTTTGTATGATGAAGAATTAAGACTGAAAAATGATTTATTACTTTTACTTATGCTTTTATTGAACTCATGTACATTTTAATATTAATGAAGAATGGAAAAAGAAAACAAGGTGGTGACTAAAGATTAACATTACTTGTCTTTTAATAAATTTAACAATTTAAATAGAATTGTTTAAGAAATGAGGTGCATGATTGGCTAAAATTGGTATAATGATTGGAATAACAATCCTTGTGGCAGGAATAATATTCTGTTGTGTGTTACCATTGGTAAAATCATATCCTGATCCGAGCAACAGTGAAGCAGATGACACTGATCAATGTGAATGGTCCAATGCAATGACAACTACCCTGGATGGACAGAAGACCAAATTGGGAGGAAATTGATTCCTCCAATGAATATATATGAGGAGATGAATGATGAGCCATGCCCCAGGATGAAAGTGATAGTCTAACCTCTCCCCAGAGGTGACCCTCTACGATGCGCAAAATATCTGGTTTGAAGATATTTACACTACAAAAAAGAACTCTTAATATTATGATGAATATTTTGTTTTATATTTGATATACTCTACATAACTGTGACAACCACAGGCAAGACTGAACCAATTGCATGCTCATGCTTATAACATGCTTATATTTTTCATTTATTGAATGAAGGCATAGGAAGACAGAATCTTTTACTCCATTCTTAATCAAACTCTACCGGAGTGCGGTTGCATAATCATTGGTAGTGAAGCTGTGTGACTTAACTTAGTCACTAGATTGCATAACTGAGGCGACTGAATTATGAAACTGCACTCTGGGTAAAGACAGTGAAGGTGGGATGTAAGTAAGTCCCAAAGGGGGGATAGTGTGGAATATTTTTATCAAGTTGAATATAAATTAATCAAGTATAATCTCTCTCTGTTACATTAGGAGGAGTTTCCCTGAGGAATCCCAAAATTATTTTCTCTTCCTGTGTCTCTCAGTCTTTGTAATTCATCCTCTCTCTTTTTTATTTCCTCGTCAGTAATTTAGGAGATCTTTAAAGAGTCACAAACGTGGTTCTCTCCAAATCAACAGGAATCAACATGTCAAAGTAGGAATTTTATTCAGGGAAAATGAGCATGTAAAGACCCCATGAAATCAAAATGAGAGTTTAGTGTCTTTTAGTTCATGTCATGTTCATGTTAGATCTGAGCTCATCTATATGCTAGTATACTCCTAAGAGTTGACAACATTCCCCTTCAGCAGTTACACATTTCCAATTAAAAGGATTTCACTTGAAGAAACAGACCAGAAATATTGATGCCATCATCTTGCACTGCACAGATTTTTGTCCAATCAAATGCTGTCTAGACCAAGAATGTCCCTCCTCCTGTAATGAACCAGTAAGTAGCAAATCATATTTCTACCCTGTGAAGTGCTGTCAAAATAGACCTTATTCACAGATGAGGACTGCACATGAACAGTCCTTGAATTTGTGTCACACATACTGCTGAGCGATCAGCAATTGACAAACAACCAAAGTAACTCACACAACTGAAGTATACTTATGGCCTAAGTCTATCCATTACAGCCTTGTTGTCATTCCCTTTAAAAATTAAAGATGGCGCTACTGTAAATAAGGTCCATAGTGTTTGCAAAAAAATAAAAATAAAAAAAAGAATTAATTGATGTTATTTGAAAACAGTTGGATTTTGTGTTGAGGGCCACTTTTATTTTTATCAACGATAACGGAGATGACACGAAAAAGAAGCATCATGACGATGATTAAATTATTTTAATTGAAACTGTTTACGAAAATGTGATGAGAAAAAAATAATACTGTAAAATATTAACAATATTCTAATGTTTTTAGAAGAAGAAAAATAATTAAAATAATCCAGTATGTCGGGGGTTTCTGTGTGAGCTAAATATATAAAGTGTCACATATTCCCTGTTTTTTGTGTTGAAATTCTGGTTTAGTTCCGTGTTCCTGTTTCCTGTTAGTTTTGTAGTCCTTTGTAGTTTCTTTTCATGATTGGTTTTCCCCTGATTGTTTCCCCAGGTGTTCCTCGTTCCCTTGTTTTCCCTTGTGTATTTAAGATCTTGTTTTCCCCTGGTTTCTTTGTCAGTCTTCATCTGTATTATGCTGTGCTTTGTTTCCTGTATTTTGTTTCATTATGTTCTGAGTTACCTTGTTTACCTTTATTTTATTAAGAAGGCTGCATGTAGATCCACATTCCTCTCCTGTCTCGTCACATATAGATTATATATTTCTTTTTTATGTATTAATCGGCTATATCTACAACATTAATGTCAAAAATGTACATTATACATCTGCACAGACAGCAAATACACAGGTGAACTAAGTTACCTGCTTGTCAAAATGCATAACTTACGTAATGAATATATTGTTTCCATAAAATAATATGGAAAATGATCAGTTATAAATAAACAATCTCCTAAGGGACTTAAAATTAGCTACTTGTAAAAAGTAGCTAATACTTTTGCTCTTCATTTGCTATTATTACTTGAGCTCAGGTTTTCATGTGTTTAACATTTTCATGAACACAAGATTTAGATTTGTGCTCATAAATTGTACAATTAAACATAAAATATAAATTTTTGGAAATATATGAATATATGTTTAAAGTTTGTTTGTTTGTCTGAAATATTTGTGTTTGCTTTTTTTTTTTTTTTTTTTGTGCCATTTTAGTAAAATTGTCCAAATGGATCAAAATGGATATCTTGACCAAATTAATGATAAACTGCTTATGTGCAGGGATTTATAGCTTAAGTTTGAATTGGAGAAACAATGCTTTATATTAGGCTTTGTCCCCTTACATTCCACCCTATATGCCGCCCCAACTTCCTGTTTCAATAGGAAATACATCAACATGGACAAATAACTGTGCTTTTGAAGTAATTTCATGAGGTCTTTAATCTGAGTGTGCCTGATAGTTTGTATTGCAGCTGATAATTTTGACACCTTCAACTTCAGTCCGCTTTATATTACAACACATTTCAGCATTTAGTGCCTGCAGACTAATGTACTAGTACGTTAACAATTAATTGTCGCAGCAGCACATGGATTGAGAAGTTAAATTCACGTTAATATATTTATTAGCCACGTGTGCCTTTAAATATGTGTAGGCTTATTGTAAACAACAGAGGGCATTGTGTGGAAACAGATTCACAGAAAGCTGCCAAGATCAAACTAACGCTTCCCTTTAACACTGAAGAGAGAGATGTGTTTGATTCTTATCTCAAACAGACATGCTTTAGTGTGCACATTATGAAGGGTATAAAATAATCTGAAAACTCATTACTGCTGTTCAGATGAGACACATGTGAAATTATTAGTGGTGTTTGTGCATGCACACCAATATGCTGATAACTACCAAAAATCAGTTTATTCAAAAAACACATCGCTGGACTGCAGAATGAATCATGAACAGGAAATTGAATCTTGGGGGTTAATGATGATTTTTGCGGTTCTCCACGCTGCAGCGGTTTCCATGAAAACATCAGTGTTTCTCTACTGACTGACTCTAGTCCAGCGGTTCTTAACTGGTTTTGCATCAGGACACACATTTTACATTAAACATCAAGAGTTGACCCAACACAACACTAAGTAGGAGATAATGTACAGTCGGCCAGTTGTTATCACCAAATAAACCTTTGACAGGGTGATCAGGACCCTGACATGAAGCGGATGACTCTTGTATCAGCCTGGAGGGTTTATTTTGCGATAACAACTGGCTGACTGTACATAATACTGCTTATTACATGGCTAATAACCAAATAAATAGACATGAATCATTGATTTGTGTTGAAATATGTAATCATGTGAGAAGAAATAAATTGCTGAACAGCTGATATCCACCTCCAGTTTGCGGCAGAGTTCTGTTTGTGTTTATTTTGTCAAAATGACCGTCTCACTCATTATCCAGCTTAATACAAGACTACTTGTCAAATAAATAAATAAATGCACATGAAATATTGATTTGAGTTGAAATTATGTTATTAGCTTACTTGTAGAGATCGCACAGTGATCCGAGTAACAGGAAAGATGACTTGCAATACCTGGATGAGCGGTCTGAAACGTGGATGTGTGGTTGTTACTCAGAGATATCAGACCATTAGATGGTGCCATCGACCAATCAGAATCCAGCATTCCAGAGACCCGTGTAATTAAACTGTATACCGTACAAACAAAAATGACCTCAGAGGCAAACAATGAATTGTATTAATATTACCATGAACTGCATCGGCCCAAAAATATGCTAAATTACCAAAATGACAGAGGCAGACTGGCCATCAGATGTACCAGGACTTTTCCCAGTGGGCCGGCTGAAGGGGGCCGCGAAACAAACCCCTCAACCACCCCCCTCCCATCGACAGACTGATACTGCCCCCCACCCCCCTTTGACGTCAACTTCAGAAGTTCATAATTCTATTTATTTTCAAATATTTACTGCACATTTATATGCTTATTTTGCTTAGTTATTTAATTATTTGCATTTAACATTGTTTTATCCATACTCTCTCTGTCTCTTTCTCTGGGTTATGTCTGTTTGTTGTAACCACACATAGTTCAGTTCTTTCTGACCTCTAAAACTCCCACATTCCTCTGCTCAAACCAAAATCAGACTCACAACTTAAACATACAAACACACACACACACACACGTTTGTTTCACTATATAAGTGAGGACATCTCATAGACTTCCATTGATTTCATAGCAGGCTAATGATATTTTATATTCCCTAACCCAAACCCTAAACCTAACCCTCACAGAAACCTGTGCACATCAGTAGATTTAAAGCTAAACAAGATTTGACCGATTTATGAGCCTTTTTTACAAGTGAGGGCTGCCTAAAATGTCCTCACTAGTGGTTTTTCTACCAGTTTCACTATAGTAGTGAGAACATTTTCAAACATTTGGCACTCAAAATTTATCACAAATATAGTGAAACCTGTGCATCCATGTTACCGGTCCTGAGGCCTGTTCCATAAAGCAAGTTTACCAAATAAGCCAGGCTTATTTCGGTTAGTCTGACTCATTGTTAGTTGATTCGGTTCTATAAAGCAAATTCAACATAGTTCAAGCTCATTTACACTGGTAACTTATGCTGGGAAACTAACCTGGTCCGGGGCAGGCTAACTGTCAGGCTAAGCCTGAGTTGTTGCTTAACCAGAGTTCCAGTAACACTGACCCGACTGGAAAGCGATGATATTACCACTGACTCTCTGGCATGCTACCATGTTATTTGACTTTATTAACCACTATCTGTCCAAAAATTAAAGTATACAGAAAATCAACTTAAATAAATAATAAATAATAAATAAAATCAATTATAGGCTACAATGATAAATTATAAGGTATAGACTTACATACTTGTTCAATTATATGGTATGTGATATCAAACGTTTAGGCTTATGCCACATAAAATAAGTTTAAATCTAAACTACCCCAATAGAATGATAATAGCTACATAAATAGTTAACAGTGCAATTTCAAATAATTATATTGACCAGAAATGTAGTATCTAAATCCATATGCCTCTATCCTTTATTTTCCCGATAGGAAACCATGTTTAAAAATGCATTGGTTATTACATTTAAAACAATGTCAAAAAAGTAAAGTTAGATGTGTTTATTGGGGGTATTGTTTTTAATGAATTAAGTAAAGGTCTATAAGTAAAGACCTCAACCCATGTGTCGGTCCAACCTGATCTCATGAAAAGTCATACATAATTTACGAGGTGGCTATTTCGTGTGATGTCGCACGATTTGGTTTGCATAAACTCCTACGATTTCATCCCGTGCAAATTCTCAGATGTCTAATGCGGAAGCACGAGTTTCGTGCACGAGGCGTTGAGAACATGCTTACTAATATTATGCCCTTACCCAAACCCCTTATCTAAACTTAACCATTCAATAGAGTGTGTAAACATGATAGGAAGATGTTGTGTGTGACAGAAGCAAGTAATTGTCACGTATTAGATGTAAACAATGTCCAGTGACGTCATTGGCTGTAGTGAAAGTCGTGGGAATGAAAATGAGTGCAGTCGCACAATATCATACGAATTAGCCATATTTAGAAAAGTTGTTCGAATCCTGACGATTTCACCATGAGAGTGTGTTGGTCGGTCTTTGTTAATCATGGTGTGTCTTTTCATTGATGAGGGAGCTATCATATTATGAAGGGCATTTAAAAGAGAACGTACTTTCAGGGACAGGTAAGACCATTTGGCACCCTGACAACTACATGTATGAGTGGTACAGGTTCTCGAGAGAAGGGATTGCATATTGTAATGGGGGGGTTAAAATGGGAAAGGAGGAGACGGGAACCGGATGAACCATCAAAATAATATTTAATGAAAACTTAGACAAAAAGACACAAACATAAACACACACACGGTAGCTGCGTGTGGCTCTCTCTCTGTCGAACAGCCACATCCGGCTCGTCTTTATCCCTCTCCTCGCCGATTGGGGCTCGGGTGTGCGCACTCAAGGCCCGGCCCCACCCTCCTCCTCATCACACATATATTTGTAGACTGCTAAGGTCAAACATTGCAAATAGCACACGCCGCAATAAAACATTCACAGTCCCACAGACTGTGTGCATTGCGCTTCACATTTATGCCAGCGGCACATTTCTGTACACAGATGGAGATGCAGAGAATATCACCAAAACATTGGTTTGCTGCTCTGTATTTATATAAATATATATATATATATATATATATATATATATATATATATATATATATATATATATATATTAAATGAGTAAATGTGTATAAATTTGCAGGAGGTTTAATATGTATTTTTGTATAAAATATTTTAATAACCTACAGGTTTTCTTTTCTTACTGACTCTTTGAATGTATTGTGCCCAAGATTTAATTAGATTGTATCAAAATACATTTGAACTTAGTTGCTACTTTACACATTCAGTCGATCAGCAATTTCTTGCTTGCCTTTCTCTCTGGTTTTGTTTATGGCAACTGTATTACCTTTTTTGGTTATTAGATGTTTGAATTCTTCATAGGTTTCTAATAGTAAGTGCTGCTCGGTGGCCGCTCTCTCTTTACCTTTGCTGTTTGCCATGGTGGATCGATTTGATCCATGTTTGACCTCTAGGGCTGCTTAAGAATAGTGTGCACACGCAGTTATCTTGACTACTTGAACCTGGGTCAAATTAGTCGGATTGCGTGAACTTGAATTGACCTTTCTGGAACTGCTTTAGCCCTGATTTGATTGGTTCAATCAAGTAAGGTGTTGGACTTTAATCCCCACTTTTCTAAGTGTGCTTTATGGAACAGGTCTCTGCTTGACCTGCTCCGAATGGGACTCAAACCAGCATCTATGGCATGGGAGGTGGGCATGCTAACAAGGAGGCTAAAGCCTCTAGTGTCAGTCGCTAGTGCACCTCTTGAGGCAAGGGGAGTGAGGTTTACATACTGCACAGCTACCTACCTGCTGGCTCCATCACACACACACACACACACAAAACATTCATATGCAGTCAGATACACTTCAGTTTAATGGCTGTGAAGACAAAACACTTTATATCAGGCCAGCTTTATATCTGTCCATTTATTTTTTTACATTTTACCTGATACATTCACTGTACCATGGTACTGCCACAGCCACTTTTTTTGAGAGGTTATGTTGAGAAATGAGTACATAATGTGAATATGTTTTAGAAATGTTTAGAGGTTCATAGTTTTGCAAAGACAAACATTTTTGGGTGAATTGGAAAACGATTTTGTGCTATAGCAAAAATATTCTTGCGGGGAAGCAAGCCACCTGATCTTCCTAGACAAAAAGAGTACATTTCTTTACTTTAGTGCCCCAGTACTGCTGAAAGGTAGACAATTTTATCTTTGCTCCTTCTGTTCTACAAATGTATTTAAAGCATCTGAGAGATAGCTGTGTCTCGTTTCGAACTCTGCGTGCTCCGGACGTCGCATTTGTCAGCAGCATACTTCACAGAGCAGCTGTCTGAAAGCAGCCTTCGCATGCGAACTTCTTTCACAGGAATTCGGAGGATGGAAGAGGTGTATCCTTCGTTGGCGCTCACAGCCCACAATTATTTGCATCAACGTAAACGGACATAATTTCTCTGAAAAACTGATTATAACTGATTTAATTAATATTATGCAAGTCATATTAACCTCCAAATTGAAGTACCTCAGTAGATATATAATATGTAAATAATAATAATAATAATAATACATAATTTATAATAAAGTAAATATAAAAGCAAACATATACAGCCGCAAAATACATTTTCTTTTCTCTCTATATTAGTCATACTCAAATGGCGGACCGCGGTCCGTGTCCGGACCCAGCAAAGGGTCAATACGGACCGAACAGCACAAAACTTAACGTTATCGAAGTCAATAAATTAATTTCAGACAGCTTTAAAACATGATCAACTGGGCGCCGCCGTTTACCAAGCGCAGCGCAGCCTCTCCCTGTCTCTAGCAATGGTGAGGAACACCAGCCCGGGGCCGCGTCCTATCCAATCGTATGTTTATACAAATTAGTCTCGTGACGAGATCCACGTCCTATCCAATCGCGTGCATTTATGCAAATTAGTCTCGTGACAAGCTCCGCGTCTTATCCAATCGCGTGCATTAGGCCATAGCAGAAAAATACAGTGAGCAGCAATACAGATACTGGCATCTTTCGCTAAAACACACTGCAGAAAAAAAGATTGAAGCAAAGTGAACTTCATGTGTCTGAAGTGAATCCGACCCTTCAGCAAAACCAGGTTTGTGACAGGACAACGTGCTTCCAGAGCGCCTTTAAACAATTACTTTACCCCAGAATCCCCATAATGTATCTTTCTTTAGTCACAAGGCCTGCTATGCCCCTTAGGTATCTAAACACTTCCAAACACAAATACTGGACTGCTGTCATTCAGCATCAAAACAAACAGTTGATTTTATCTTTTAATATTCATATCAAATTCATATTATTGTCCGGACCTTTGCTGAGAAGGAAATGTAGAGACCGGACCTCTTGGAACATTAATTAAATACCCCTGCTCTATATCTTTATAACTCTATAAAGTTTACCTCAGAGATTCCCTTCTCACTCAGAACGGGTAGGACCCGTATTATGCTCCCTCTGTAGGCAACTGTATACAGCGTCCTCAACGTATAATTGGCTTTGTTTAAATGAGATGGCCATCGCAGGACAAACGGAAACAGAACATATCATCATTTTTATGACAGTTTTCTGAGTCTCTGAGGTAAACTTTAGGAGAGTTATGACGATTTAGAGAGAAAAGAAATTGAATTCTGTGCGTGTACTTTTATATTTACTTTTTATTTTATTTAAATATTCTTGTCAGGATTTGGATGTAGGCTCCGTTAAATTATAGAGAATGTAAGTTTTATTAATCATATTGATCACTTGGGGGTTAACGTGACCTGTATTTTAACATCTCTTCTTTTTCCAGAGAAATTATGTTTGTTTAGGTTGACGAAAGAATTGTAGGTTGTGAGTGCCAGCGAAGCAGGGCTGTAGCAAGGTAATCTGGGCCCCCTGACTTTATATTGCTCTGGGCCCCTTTCCTATTAAAACATACGGTTTCGAATTTGTTGTGGGGCCCCCTGGACCTTTGGGCCCCTTAGAATCGTTACCACCTTTCACCCCACTAGCTACGGCCCTGCAGTGAAGGATACACCATCTGCATCTTCTGAATTCCTGTCGGAAGAAGGTCGGATTCGAAGGCTGCATTCGAAGTGTCCTACTCACTTTTCTGAAATGAAACAGCATCTGTGACATATGCAGCCGACAAATGCAACCTCCGGAGTACGCAGCCTTCAAAACGGCAACACATGACAATTGCGGTATTCCACACAGTGTCTGTATGCCAAAAACAGTATGCCAATGGAGTAGTTTGTCTGAATCCTCAGTATTTATAAAACAGTAAGCGAGAAAAATCAGATGACCTACTATTTCTGGCGAGATTCTGAAGTGCGGATCAACTGTACCCTTTACTATCCCATAATCCCTTGGGAGCTGAGACGTCACGTTCAAAACGCTGGATCAAAAAAAAGAGCAAAGAACCATGAGTCAGAAGGCTCTTTTCAACTGTAAGTGATATATCTAGAAAGTTGTTCATTGTGCTTAAATGGTGCTTGTTTAACGAAACCAGAATAGATTTCCACTGCTGCTGGTATTTCAGACAATACCCACGTCCCCGGATGAAGTACATCTGGAATCTATTCATACTACTCGCATGCATACATAAAAGAACGTTTTACTAACATTTAAAAATCATGGGGAAAATCTGCTAGTGAGACGCCACTTTTACTTGGTCAGTGCGAGTAAAGGGGAAACCGGGGCTAGTTGTCACTCTTTTACTCCATTGAATATCTCTCAGATTAGGTTCATGTGAAAGTTAATTCTTGTCTTTTCTACAGACACATACCCTGAATTCTGGTTTGGCTACAAAACAGCTATTGAACATTTCTACCTTTATTGCCTATGGGGAAAAAAAGATGGAGTTACTGCGACAGATAAAGTTGTCCATATAATTCTGCGGCTGTCCACAAGGTGTCAGTATTGAGCAGTTCTCAGTCCATGCTGAAACCTCTCAAACAAAAAAACATTTCGCATTTGTTCCAGCAAATATAACCATAATCAGGTGTTGTTTGTACATTGGTTAAGTCTTGCTTTATGATTTCTCAACTACAGAAAGTGCTTGTCGTTCACAATGCCTTATGTTAAGCATTAGTTAACATTTTTGGACAGACTATTCCTTTAAAATCTCTGTGGTATGATGACGACCTTAAAATCTGAACATCACACTTAAAACAAACAGCAGTGGTTTTATCAGTTTAGATCATACTGTAGAGAAAGTTTTACGCTAAAGAAATGAATAGTACTTCTGTTTAAAAAGACAAATTCATAAGAGGTGAAGACTCCAGTTATATTAGTATCCTAATAAAGCAGTTTTATTTAACATGGAGTGGGTCGCCTCGTTTAATAAAGTTTTATTGCTACAAAAGTGTGCTAGTCCAGTTGCATAGTGTGTTGAAACAGTCAGAACTATATAACTTGCATTTCCACTCCCGCATCCTCTAAAAACACAGAACATGACTGACATTCATACTGTTATCATACACAAACTACATCTCCCATAAGTTGTCGAGCTTGTTCCCTATCTGTCACTCACTCGACGTTGTGTCACTAGGGGTCACCCTTGGGAGCCTGAGACACCTCTGGTCTTTGATAAAAGGCCAATGAAAATTGGCAAGTGGTATTTGCATGCCACTCCCCCGGACATACAGGTATTAAAGGAGCTGGTATGCAACCACTCATTCAGATTTTCTCTTCGGAGCCGAACGGTCATGCTCACTGAGCTGAACTACTACTGTTCATTCACCTCTGCTGGATCTGACGGCGCATTTCAGCGGCTTCTCCCTCCTCTGCACTGGTGCACTGCAGAGAATGCCCCTGGGCGCTTCGGCAGAAATAAAAGAGTATATTTCTCTAAAAGAGCGGCACACACGGAACGTCTTTTTAAAGATGTGTTTTTCTAAAGATGCTTTTCCGATTGTGTGTTATTCCTGGTTGCACTCATTATCTCTCGCCTTCTGACGGTCACGATCACTGTCTTTCGTGTCTGGGCACTGCTCACGCAGAGACAGCGTTCGTGGATGGTCATGTTCTCATTGCGAGGACATGTCCATGGCAACGTTGCGGTCACGGCTCGCCTTCGTAAGAAAGCAAGCCATCCCGGAGGCTCCCCGCCTCGGTCCTTTTACCCATGGGCATGAGGTCAGCGCGGCTAGCACTGGGGGTGATTTGGGGACCCCAATGGGACCGTCTCCGCCGGGTATCCCCCCGCGGACCTCCCATTCCCCAGCATGCTTGTCTGCCCCGATCGGGCTTCCGGATGAGTCCGCCGGCTCGTCTCACGGCGAGTTCGACCTCTTATTCGGAGCCTGTGAAAGTGATGAGCTCTCGAGCACAGCATCAGAGAGTGGGCTCGTCCAGTCGGAAGCCTCAGCTGGGCTCCTCCCTTCGGGGACGATTGCCCAGTCACAGGCTGACGCGGAGATGATGACATGCTTCCCCGGGCAGCCGCGAGCGTCGGCTAGAGTGGAACCCTCTGCTCTTCCCTGAACCCTTGCGGCTCGGTGATTGGTTCCTGGGCTCACGGCGCCGCTCAAAGCCATGCCCCATCCCCGTTCCTTTCTTCCCGGAAGTGCATGAAGAGCTGACAAGGTCACAGGAGGCACTTTTTACTGCCTGGTCCCGATCTTTTGAGCTTCCCCGCCCTCACTACCCTCGATGGTGGGGCGGCCAAGGGCTATTCGGCAATCCCCCAGTGGATAAAGGCGCTCGCGGTGCACCCATGCCCGCAGAGCGCCACCACCTGGCGCGGGTGCCCAAAGCCCCCGTCCAAGGCCTGAAGGTTTACGTCGTCTCTGACGGCCAAGGTTTATGGTGCCGCTGGACAAGCTGCCTCCACCCTGCACGCCATGGCTCTCCTGCAAGTCCGCCAAGGCGCTAAAGGAAATGCACGAGGGTAGTTCCGCCCCGGGATTGATGCAGGAACTGCGCTCGGCGACCGACCTCACTCTCCGAGTGACGGAGGTCACGGCGCGGTCTCTCGGGCGGACGATGGCCACACTAGTGGTCCAGTACCGCCACCTTTGGCTCAACCTGGTCGAGATGGGTGAGGCCGAGAAGACACGGTTCCTTGCTGCCCCCATTTCCAAGGCGGGCCTATTCGGCGACACCATCGAGGACTTTGCCCAGCAGTTCTTGATGGTGGAGCAGTAGACGGATGCTAGCTGGCATATCCTGCCCCGGTGCGGCTCAAGATCCCGCACCCCGTCTACTCATTGCCAAGGGCATCCCCCTGCGGTGACTGCACCGGCTCTGCCGCAACCCGCCCCTTCGGCGGTGTCCTTAGACTCAGCACGGCCACAATGTGGTGTGGCATCTCGAGCTCCACCCCGCCGCGAGGCCCCACCTGCCAGTATGTCCGATGACGTTGTCCCTTTGGTCCCCCTTGCGCAGAACTTGGACGCATGGCTTGTGCTTTCCAATCCGTCGCGAGGGCTGGTCCGGACCGTCTGACTCGGCTACGCGATTCACTTCGCCGGGCGGAGTATTCAGAAAGCTGTTTTGAAAACAAAGTAAATTATTGCAATTTCGTTTGGTGGCGCTAGTGGCACAGAAATGACATCTTAAGCTTTAAGACACCCTTGGTGTCTTAAAGTGATTTTGGGGCTTTTTTCTGGATGAATAAATACATTTGAAATCTTTATAGTTTGTTGATGCCGTCCCTAACTGATTTTATATCTCTTAATTTCTTGGCCAGTAGTGCAAGTGTTTTAAATCGCACTTCATTTTTCTGCCACCACTGCAGAAGAACTTCTTTCAGTGACAGGCTCTGACAAATGGCACTCGAGTTCACTCTCAAAGCTGTACAGCCCCTGAGACACAGCTGTTGCTCCAAGGACCCTGGCATACAGGGTGTCCACTAAAGTGGGCTGATGGATTCTCTGCTTATTTACCTCTGGATCTGACTCCTCATCCAGCTCAGGTCTTTGTGGAGAAGGGCTCGGATCATCTTCTCTGAGCTTGCCATGCCTTTCAGCTTCCTCCTTTAGCCATAGTTTTGCTTTTTGAAGTGTTTCTCCAGAAGCAAAAGCTGTGTCTCGTTTGGAAGGCTGCATCCTCCAGAGGTCGCATTTGTCGGCCGCATACTTCATCGAGGCCGTCTCGTTTCAGAAAAGCGAGTAGGACACTTCGAATGCATCCTTCAAATGCGACCTTCTTTCACGGGAATTCGGAGGATGCATGATGTGTATCCTTCGTGGGCACTCACAACCCACAATTCTTTGCTTCAACGGAAATGTCTAAAAAAAAATGATGCCAATTTGCCCGTAAATATTATGTTCAAACGCAAGGAATGTTAATTCCCAAGTTGAAGTACTTCAGTAGCTGGGTGCAGAGTATATAATATGTATAATTATATTAATATATAATTAAAATAAAGTATTAGACTAAAAGTACAACCGTAAAATCTATTTTCTTTTCTCTTTACATCATTATAACACTCCTAAAATGTACATCATGCATTCCCTTCCAGGTGGACTTAGTTCCCTTCTCACTCGAAGCGCTCGCACTTGTTAAAGAGTGGTGTGCTGTCATAGCAACCATGATATGTTCCGTTTCCGTTTGTCAGGCCGTCTCATTTAAATGAGGCTTGTTTAAAGGAGGACACTCGGTATACTGCAGCCTTCAAAGGACACGTCCTACCTAGCATGCAGCCTTCCAAATGAGACACAGCCAAAGGCATGGTCCTTGTATCTGGGATCAAGAAGAGTTGCTATGACCAGAATTTTTGTTTCCTCTGCCTTGGAGAACCGCTTTGTCAGGCTGTCAAGTATGGTCTTGTCTAAAGTTTTGATACCTCCTGAGGATGGACCCTCCGCCTGCAGCATCAGCTTCAGAACAGACACACTGGGGATAATGCACGCTGCTGAAGACTCAGAGTGGCTCATCTCCATTGTGACTTCTTCTATGGGAGCCAGAGTGTCAATCAGGTTACTGACAATTACCCACTCTGTTGCAGATAAGCAGTTGATATGCCCGTGTTCACCAGAATACACATTCAGTGCCCGTTTCTGTTCATACATTCGTTGTAGCATGTGAAGTGTGGAATTCCAGCGAGTTTGGACTGCTTGGATTATGTTGTGCTTTAGAACACCCAGCTCCTCCTGAATGGTCCTTAGCCACTGTTTGGCCAGTACAGAGTGGCCAAAGTGAGTTGCACAGCTTTTTAAAATGCCAGTAATGTCCAGAACAGCTCTTTGACTAGATAGGCCATCATTAATAATGAGCTGAAGGGTGTGAGCAGTGCAGTTAAATTAAGTTCAGCCAGTTTCATGCCTTTTACCATGTTTGCTCCCCCATCTCTTAAGACAAGAACTACATGTTCTGTTGCAATATCCCAATCTTCTAACATGTTCAGGAAGGTTTAAATGAATATAACTGGCTGTGTGTGATCCAGTCATGGGCTTGACATTTAACACCACTTGCTTTCTAGACCAGTCCTCGGAGATGAAATGCCCAGTAAGGTTCATCAGGGATTCTGTAGTTCCAGACCAACAGTCAGTTGTGAAAGCAATGAATGGGGCCTTGTCCTTTGTCACTATACTTTTGACTTTTGTCAAAACTCTGCAATATGTTTCATCAAGCATTTTTGTTCTGTAAAATTTTTCATCTTTAATCCGGTACCTGGGTTCCATAAGGGAGATGAGCCTTTTAAATCCAAGGTCTGAAACGACTGAAAATGGTTGGTTGTCAGTGGCAATCACTTCAATGATAGCTGCATCAATCTTGTTAGACACTGAATCTGTATCCTTCCATCCTGTCTTGCTTTCAAAAAGTTGAGACACTGATAGCTGAGAAGGATCTTTCGTGTCCTTTTTTTTTGTTTGTTTGTTTGTTTGGTTTTTTTTTTTTTTTTGCCTCTTCACTGACTGCTGGATGGTTGTGCTTGAGATGACTACACATGTTGGTGGTATTTTTACCTGCAGATGTTGATGCCCCATGCTGATTATTTTGTCACAGATATTACACTGTGCTTTTCCTGGTGACTTTTCAGTAAAATACTCCCACACTGGTACTTTCTTTAAAGCCTTTGCCATCTGAAAATAATTAAAATATTAATAAAATTTTACAGGTCAAATGTGTGAAAATGTCATTGGTAACACTTTACAATAAGGTAAATGCATTAACTAATGTTAAGAGATATAACTTAAAATTAAAAAACAGTAAATGTTGAAATGAACATCAACTAACAATGAACATTACGTACGCAGCATTTTACAAGCTGTATTTTATATGTTACACTTTTTACATGCCTTAGGGTTTCTCTTCTCATGAAAAGCGTGAGGTAAACGCTCTTTATTACCCTAAAACCAAGACAACGATCGCGTCACTTCTGGTGATGGGGTCTTTAATGTGAAACTAGGGCAAACAAATAAATGAATTGCAATGTCTTATTCTTTTTTTTAACGCTTCTATAAGATTCAGTGATGTTTTTTGTTTGTATTTTGCGCTGTTACGCTCGTTTAAATTATCCGTGAGAAACTCGTCACACACACACACACTGATCACTTGATCTAATGTCTATATCTAATGACAAAAATACGTATTACTGTGAGGATAAAAAAAAATGAATTAAAATCAGATGCGTGTCTGATTTGTCTTTCCTCCAAACATAACTATGGTCATTTTGGCCAAAAAGTTCAATTTTTGTTTCATCAGACCAGAGGAAATTTCTCCAGAAAGAAAGATCTTTGTCCCCATGTGCTCTTGCAAACTGTAGTCTGGCTTTTTTATGGCGGTTTTTGGAGCTTTGGCTTTTTCCTTGCTGAGCAGCCTTTCAGATTATGTCAATTTAGGACTCATTTTACTGTGGATATAGATACTTGTCTACTTGTTTCCTCTAGCATCTTCACAAGGTCCTTTGCTGTTGTTCTAGGATTGATTTGCACTTTTCGCCCCAAACTACATTCATCTCTAGGAGACAGAATGCGTCTGCATGGTCCTATGGTGTTTATACTTGCATACTATTGTTTGTACAGATGAATGTGGTACTTTCAGGCATTTGGAAATTGCTCCCAAGGATGAACCAGACTTGTGGAGGTCCACAATTTTTCTTGAGAGTTCTTGGCTGATTTGTTTTGATTTTCCCATGATGTCAAGCAAAGAGGCACTGAGTTTGAAGGTAGGCCTTCAAATACATCCACAGGTACACCTCCATTTGACTCCAGGTAGCCAATTAGCTTATCAGAAGCTAATTGGCTAATTGCCTAACGGCTTGACATAATTTTCTGGAAAGCTGCTTAAAGGCACAGTTAACTTAGTGAATGTAAACTTCAGACCCACTGGAATTGTGATATAGTCAATTAAAAGTGAAACTATCTATCTGTAAACAATTATTGGAAAAATTACTTGTATCATGCACAAAGTAGATGTCCTAAACGACTTGCCATAACATAGATCTAATGTGGTCAGAGACGAATAATAAAATACAATCTGCGAAAAGCAAAAGCTTATGCGCCACACCTCCCGCTACTACCCCTGGAAAGTCATCTTCCCTTCTTATCACGGCTGCTAATGGTTCCAGGGTAAGACAGAACAATAAAATTCTAAATTTGTTATTCACATCGGCACTAATGATGTCCGGCTTCGCCAGTCGGAAATCTCTAGAGATAATGTTAAAGAGTTGTGTCAGTTTGCAAAAATGATGTCAGACACTGTAATATGTTCTGGCCCCCTCCCTGCTCATCGTGGTGACGAGGTTTATAGTAGATTAGTATCACTGAATGGCTGGATGTCTGAGTGGTGTCTGGAGAATAGAATAGGATTTATAGATAATTGGAAGAGTTTTAGGGGTAGACCTGACCTGCTAAAGAGAGATGAACTCCATCCCTCCAGGGAAGGTGCCGCTCTCCTCTCTAGTAATTTGGCTCATAGTTTTAATAATGATAGTATTTGACTAACTGGGGCCCAGGTCAGGAAGCAGACAAACTGGCTAATCTGAACGTCTGCTAGCTGGTCAAACTTGAACTAAACAAACAAATTAAAGATAGGGCTACTAAACATTAGATCTCTTTCTACCAAAGCACTAATTGTAAATGAAATTATTACAGATCATTATTTGGATGTGCTCTGTTTGACTGAAACCTGGCTTAAACCGGATGGATATATTAGTTTAAATGAATCTTCTCCCCCAGGTTATTGTTATAAACATGAGCCTCGTCTGAAGAGTCGAGGAGGAGGGGTTGCTACAATTTACAGTGAAGTTTTTGGTGTTACTCAGAGGACAGGATATAAATTTAAGTCTTTTGAACTAATAATGCTTAATGTGACACCGTCAGATATGGATATAAATAAAAAAAAATTTTATCAGATCTTGTAGTTACTATAGATAGAGCTTTAATTGTTGGTGACTTCAACATTCACATGGATAATGAAAATGACACATTGGGATTAGCATTTATCGATATTCTCAACTCTCTTGGAGTCCGACAAAATGTAACAGGACCAACTCATCACCATAATCATATGCTAGATTTAATACTGTCATATGGAGTTGATGTTCATAATATAGAAATTCTGCCACAGAGTGATGACATCTCGGATCATTACCTCGTCTCTTGTATTCTGCGATCAGCTAATGTTACTCAATCTACACCACGCTATCGTTCAGGTAGAACTATTCTTTCGACCACTAAAGATAGCTTCACTAATATATTTCCAGATCTATCTCATACACTCAGTAAACCCCAAAGCCTAGAAGAACTTGATGAAATAACAGAAAATATAATACAGTCATCTCTAGCACTCTTGATAGTGTTGCCCCCCTTCGATTAAAGAAAATTAAAGAAAAAAGCCCTGCACCATGGTACAATGATCACACTCATGCTCTCAAGAGAGCTGCTCGGAAAATGGAGCGCAAGTGGAAGAGTACAAAATTAGAGGTATTTCGTGGTGCATGTGTAGGAGCTACTGGTTGTTTAAATCAGTTTTACTATCAGAAATAATCAATAATTAATTGTTATTAATTATGGAATAATCAAATAACAATTAAATAACTAAATAGTAATTAAATAGAATTTAACTCATTAAACTATTCTCCAGAAATAATCAATAATTAATTGTTATTAATTATGGAATAATCAAATAACAATTAAATAACTAAATACAATTTAATTCATTAAACTATTCTCGGGGCACCACTCTTTGAAAAGAGAAAAATGATAGCAAGTTACTGATTGAGTCTCATAAAACAAAATCTACCCTGTAGGTTGAGTATCTTAATTGTTAATCAAAATAATCAAAAAGGGGAAAAACTAGTTAAATTATTGGTATACAAATCTAATAGTAATCTAGTTACAGTTAGTTTCTAACACCAATAACATAATAGTACTCTGAGGTAACTTGGGAGTTCTTCACGTGGCAGAGGTTGGCTTCAACACAATATTCAAACAAAAATAAACAGGAGTACTTATTATAATATAACAACATTTATTATAATCAAGCAGTAGTGAACACAGCCAATACTATCCGAATATAATCCAAAAATAAAATCACGGATATCCTAAGCTAACAGTGGAGCTATATGCTAGTGTGTGTGTGTGTGTGTGTGTGTGTGTGTCCAGGTGTGGTAACAAAGGAATCAAAATGGAGGATCAGGTTCAAAATGGAGGGTTAAGTCCAAAATGGAGCTGATACCACGTGCGGATGGAAATGAGCGGACACACAAAGGAACTGACGAAACAGGCGGGAGAATTTGGTTCACCAGCCTGAGTCGAACACAAACCGAGGCGCCGCTCACTGAATGAATATCAGTGAGAGAGAGAGAATGAGAGCGAGAGAGAGAGAGGAAAGATGCATGCAGTTTAGTTAAGGGTAACCGCTCGTAACAGCGGGACTGAATTACTAGTTCAAATCACTCAACAAAACAAACGTAACCCCAAAAGAAACTAAAACAAATCTCCCAACTCGAAGCAGCGAGCAGAGTTTAACATACAAATATACTCAAAACATCAGCATTTAGAATCAAAAATACGATTTAGATTCACAAGAAAAATCACAGTTTCTAAACTAAATCTGCCCAGATATCAAGCCTTACTTGGGAAATCCTGTGTGATTTCAGTAGGTTTGTCCGTTGGAATTCCTGTTGCATTGAGCGGTCAGGAGAAACGGTCTGGATGGTCCCTTGTCTTACGCTCGTCAGCGAAAAGACGCGTCTCTGCTTTATTCTTCAGATCCAGTGATGGAGAAGAATGCAGAAAGTAGTCAACGTTGAATGAAAAAGAGGGAGAAGGGAAACTGGTCGCCTTTCCGTTTTTCAAAATAAAATTCACTGTTGCTTTACAGTGAAACTGAACCGGTTGATATAAGTATACTATAAGACTTGAACAAAGCTAAGTTAATCTTACTCTACCATGGCCAAATGGTGAGGTTAGAAAAACGTGGTCTCTTTGTTCTCAGTCCAAACGGAGGGAAAACTCCTTCAGGACGTGCACAGTACAGATGTCCCTTAACAGCCAGGCAGAGCTTAGCACAGAGAGGCCGAAATTCATCTGTCCGCAGGTTTTGTTGACGAGATGACATCATCGGTCGTAGGCTGCTCGACCAATGGCGTTTGAGACTGGGTCCATGGGCAGGACTTCGCATCCAGTTGTGAATTTGTGAAGGATCCTGGGAAACTGAGTTCAGTGTCTCTCCTTTTGATCATAGAACAAAGGGCCATGCAGTCTCTGCTGCCATTTTAAGTGGGCCAAGGCCCTACACATGGAAGGATAGTGTCTGTAGCTACAGACAGGCACTAAAAGCTGCCAGGTCAGCATATTTTATTTTATATTACATTTTAGAAAATAACCACAACAATCCTAGGTGTTTATTCATTACTGTGGCTAAATTGGTTAGGAATAAAGCATCGACTGAACCAGATATTCCGTCACAGCACAATAGTCATGACTTCATGAATTTCTTTACTGATAAAATTGAAATAATCAGAAAAAAAATTGGAATTATGCAATCATCTGTCACAGTACCTCAGATAACAGTGTCTCATAATTTTCCTCACATGCAACTTTAATCCTTCGCTGTCATAGGTCATGAAGAGCTAACAAAATTTATTGAAACATCAAAAGCCACAACATGTTTGTTAGATCCAATACCAACCAAGCTCTTAAAAGAAGTATTCCCAGTAATCTCAGAACCTCTTCTTAATATTATTAACTCCCCGCTATCCTTAGGACATGTCCCAAGAAACTTTAAAATGGCATTTATCAAACCCCTTATTAAGAAGCCACAACTTGATCCTGGAGAACTGGCTAATTATAGACCGATTTCAAATCTCCCGTGTAGGTTCTACTGGTTGTTTAGATCAGTGTTACTATCAGAAATAATTAATAATTATTTCTTTAGTTATTAATTAATATTTAAATTAAATAATAGAATCTAACTCATTAAAGCCTCATATGGGGCACCAGTAAATGTAGTGTGCTATGTTCAAGAGCGGGTTTGGTTATTAGCAATAATTAATAATTATCAAACATAATTATCAATTATTAAAATCAATAGAACATTGATTTGAATCAATGTTAGCTCTTTTAATCCTTCACATCAACAAAGATAACCATCAAATTCAATAGAATATTAATTATTATCAAAGATAATCATTAATTATTAAATCAGTGGAACATTGATTAGAATTAACACTAGCTTACTGATCCTTCAAATTCAACAATCATTAAAGATAATTATCAATTATCAAAATCAATAGAATATTAATAAGGATTAATATCGCCGGGGAACCACCCTGGAATCAGGGACTAATAACCAGTCAGTATAACAGTCTCAATGTTAGATTGTTCTCTTAAGAAAATCGACATTCAAAAGGAAACAATGAAGGCTTGAATCCGAGCACTGATATCCCCTGCCAGTATTTGACACAGGTGTATGCAAAACAAACCAAAACACTTCTCTTTAAAATATAACAAAGTTTATTTATGCAGTAATATAAATTAATAATCAATACAATGCAGTCAATAAACTTCCGACTTACAACTACAAACTAAACAGTGACATGATTAGATTAGGTGTGTGTGTGTGTGTGTGTGTGTGTGTGTGTGTGTGTGTGTGTGTGTGTGAATGTGTGAATGGGTGTGTGTTTGTGTAAGGAGTGACGCACACAAAATGGCGGACGTGACTCTCTTGGAGAGTACGTCACGTGAGATTTCCGGCCAGAGAATATGGCCGCGAATGTGGGCGAAGAGAAGCCAGTTAATGGCGTCTGCCCGATTACCGCGTGTCTCCGCTTGAACGATAACTTAGGACAAAGCTGAGCTTTATCACAAAGTTATCTACTAGCCAAAAGTGTGTGCGAGAATGTTTGTGAGAGGTCACGTGTGTGTGGTTTGTACGAGAGAGAGAGAGAGAATAAAGTGGCGGCACCAAAGCCGGTTTTGCGATCGTGGGAGAGAAAGCAGCTGTTAGTTTATCACTCAGAGACGTGGTGGATGGCTCGTAATCCGTCCCGCAGTCTTTGGTTCTTTAATGGATAATCTCAGTGTGCCGGTCTCACCCGCGATGGTGGAAATACACAACAGTCCAATGTGGTTGGACTACAACACAGCAGATCTCATTCGTGATAACAGTACATTACAGTAATACCTTGAGTATTATTAGCAGCAATGAGCTGACTCAGCGGTCCGTAAACTGTACAAGCAATAACCTTGATACACAAGAATAACACACTATAATATTCTATCTCTGCCCAGATGTAAACTTCGTACTTGAATCGCAGGACGCAGGTAGAATGTGTGTTCATCCGTCATTTGACTCCGACTCATTTCCTCGAGGCTCGGGTGATGATGGGAGGCCGTTTGCCTCGCTCTGTCGGCGGGCGGTACGGCTGCTGATTCTCGGTGGGCTGGCGGAGAAATCAGCGGTGACGTCGACTTGATTGAAGAGGGAAGAGAAATCTTTCTTTCCTCTTCATTTCTGCAGGTAAACGGATGAAGATGCGGATTGCTCGGTGGTCTCCTTCGGATCCGTTAGAGCATTCGGTGAAATCTCAACTCGTCCAGCGAGATGGAGATTGTATGGCCACAGTTTCAAGTCGGACGTTACTTCATTTTGCCACGAGGCTACACACAGCAAGCAAAGTTGCTGGAAGCAATGCCCAGATGGATCTCAGAGGTATTTCTACTCCCGATGACGTCATGGTTGAGGGGCGTTCTGTCATGTGCCTCATCCAATAGGAGTTGAGAGTTCAATCCTTTAGTGAGCAAGGCTTCATGGGATTTGTAGTCTGTTTTGGACTCCCTTTGTTTGATTTTGGTGCAGTTTTTATCAGTAAGATTTATGACTTCGTGTGTGGGCCTCAGTCAGGTTTTACGACTGTGTTAGGCCTGCCTTTGTCTTCTATCTGAATACATGAGGCCCAACAACCGTTTATGTCGAAAATACTAGAAAAGGTAGTATCCTCCCAAATATGTTCATTTCTACAGAGAAATAGTATATATGAACAATTTCAGTCAGGATTTAGGCCTCATCACAGTACAGAGACTGCACTTATCAGAGTTACAAATGACTTGCTCTTATCATCTGATCGCGGCTGCATTTCACTTCTAGTGCTTTTAGATCTTAGTGCTGCATTCGACACGATAGATCACAACATTCTCTTGAATAGGCTGGAGAATTATGTTGGCATTTGTGGAGTTGCATTAGCATGGTTTAGGTCCTATTTAGCAGACCGCTACCACTTTGTATTTGTAAATGAGGAATTGTCAAACCAAACAAAAGTAAAGTATGGAGTGCCACAGGGATCAGTTTTAGGGCCTTTGCTTTTCTCCTTGTATATGCATCCCCTGGGAGATATTATCAGGAATCGTGGAATAAGTTTCCACTGTTATATCGACGATACCTAACTTTATATTTCTTCAAAACCTGATGAGATTTCACAATTCTCCAAATTAGCAGAGTGTATCAATGAAATAAATGATTGGATGGCCAGAAATTTCCTTCTACTCAATTCTGACAAAACAGAGGTACTAATTATCGGACCAAAAACCTCTAAAAATAAGCCGCTAAAATATAATTTGACTCTCGATGGATGTACTGTTCCATCATCATCAATTGGTATTCTTCCACCTAAGAAATATTGCTAAATTACGACACATGCTCTCTGTTGCTGATGCCAAAAAACTAATTCATGCATTCATGGTGTATGAATTATAGGTTTATAGAATTATAGGTACCCCTATCCAGAGTAAAATAATCTGAAATGAATCCATTTGTTTGGACTGCCACATGACCAGAGCCTGATCATTCACCACTGACCACATAATATTGATGAAATGCCTAATGTTATCAGAAAAGCTGCAGCCCCGAATAAACCCCACCTGATCTATATGTATAAGAGAGATCATAACTTTACTTAATTGGTTAGCCAGAATTTTTGACAATATTTTAAGGTCTAGCTGGATCAGGGAAATTGGACGTAACTCTTACACTCACTTGGATCTTTGTCCTTTTTAAGAATCAGACTGATCCGGGCTTGTGTCATGGTTGGTGGAAGCTTTCCATTCTTTAATGATTCCATATAAACAAAATTGGAGCCAGTTCTGTAGCATAAGATTTAAAAAATTCAGCGGCAAAACCATCTGGCCCAGGAGCCTTGCCTGTAGGCAAGGCCTTAATTACCTCGCCAAGCTCCTCCAAGTTTATCTCAGAATCAAGAGAATTTATTTGCTCATTCATCAATTTAGGGAGTTCTAATGGTTCCACAAAGTTTCTAATGTCTTCATCAGTAGACGAAGATGTGGAACTATAGAGATCAAGATAGAATTCTTTAAAAGCATTATTAATATCAATGGTTGAGGTAAATATTTCACCACCAGCAGATTTCCCTGAGGGAATGGTAGAAAAAGACTCTCTCTGCTTTATATATCTAGCCAAAAGCTTCCCTGCTTTGTCCCCCAACTCAGAATATGTCTTGCCGTGAATAGCCAAAACTCCACCTTCCATGACAAAATAGTATTATATCTGTATCTCAATTGGGTTAATTCTCTTGAGGCCATCAGACGACATTTGGTGCTTCAGCTCTGCCTTGGCACTTTTAATATTCCCTTCCCTCTCCACGAGTTCCCGTGTTTTGGATTTTTTTATGAATGAGGCATACTGTATGATCTGACCCCTAAGACAACCTTAAGTGCCTCCCAAGCCATGCCCACAGAGGATACTGAGGTCCAGTTGGTCTCCATATAGACATTGATTTCAGCCTTTAGGATTGGTTGGAATTCAGGGTTTTGCAAAAGGGATACATTAAAGAGCCAACAATATGATTTCCTTTTCTCCAAACGTGGCAACACCTCTAAACTCACCAGGGCGTGATCCGAGACTAAAATGTTTCCAATTGAACAATCAACAACAGATGAAATGAGGGACTTGGATATAAAAAAAAATAAAATAAAAAAAAATCTATTCTAGAATAAATCTTATGGACTGATGAAAAAAATGTATAGTCCCTACCAGATGGGTTCAAAAGTCACCAAATATCTGTAAGACCAAAATTTTTACACATCCTGTGAAGCGTCAATGTTGCTCTTGGGGGCTTACACACTTTTACTTCACTAAGATCAAGGACTGAGTCCATCAAAAGATTAAAGTCTCCTCCCAATATTATATCATGAGGGGTGCCAGCAGCTTGCAACATCCCTTCAAGATCTATAAAAAAGCCCTGATCATCAGTGTTAGGTGCATAAATATTAGCCAAAATCAACCTTTGCCCCTGAATTTCAGCTAAAACAATAATGACTCTTCCTAATTTATCTTTAATCTGTTTGAGACATTTGAATTGTAGATGTTTACTTATCAATGTAATGACTCCCCTGCTCTTATTTGAGCCAGCATTAAAGAAAACATGTCCACCCCATATCTTCCCAAATTTTTCAGCTTCCTGCGGGGAAAGATGCATTTCTTGAATAAACGTTATATCACATTTCTTACATATAAGAAAAGAAATAACCTTCCCTCTTTTTATGGGGTGCCCCAAACCATTTACATTCTAAATGGAGAGAGACAATCCACTCATATTAACATTTGACATTTTGACATATTAGAAAAAACAGATTGTGTGTCAAAAACAAAATTATAAAGATCACATTCCAACATTATAGTAACTTCCCCCAGAAAAAAAAAGAAAAAAAAAGAAAAACACTCTAAACTTTAACAGTCCATGTACGCCTAAGAGGACCCCCGCAACCGTTGCCGTTGTGTCCGGTGTTTCTATACAAAAATAATCTATAAAACAAACTCCAGCCAATATGAGGCATAAGCACAAAGAATGTGCAAATACATCCACAAACTGTCCCGAAGGAGTGTTATTCCACAAAACAAACTCCAGCCGCTAGGCGGAACCAACACAAAAAAACGCACTCAGATTCCTCGGACGGTCAAGCGAATGTTCAGTGAGTCAGGTCCACTTGGCTGCATTGAGAGCATCACACAATGACTTACTCACTCCACTGACTTTATGAAGGGCATCGCTTGCTGTGGGCATGTAAATATTTTGCTACCATCCTTAGTATCTATTCTCAATTTGGCCGGGAACATCAGGAAGCAAACTTCCACTGATGTAAGAGTTTCTTGCATTCCTTGAATCGATCACATTTCACTCTTGTCCAATTCACAAAGTCTGGAAACAAGAAAATGCTGTGGTTCTACCAAGAAAGCCTTCCTTTACTCCTCGCCTCGCGTAACACAAGATCAGATGATCTCAGATATTTGGCCAGAATTGATCGGGGACAGTCTCCCTCCACGGATCTCCGAGCCGGAACTCTGTGAGCTCACTTTATTTCCAGCTTATGGCCTGTTCTGTCGAGCAGACTCGGGAAGAGCTCGTCTAGGAATTTCACCATATCTCTGCCTTCTTCTTTCTCAGAAATTTCAACAATTCGGATGTTGTTTCACCGGTTACTTTTCTCAAGGTCTTCCAACTTTTCCCAAACGTGCTCCAAGTCCGTCTTGGTCACTAGCGGGTTAGCAGCTAATTCCCTCTCCGATGACTCCAGATAATTGATCCATTTCTCGACGTCCCATACTCTTGTAACCAACTCAGAAAATGTTGTCTCCATGGCAGTGATCGATCAACGTATTACATCAAGATCCTCCAAGTCAGCAACGACCTTCGCTAGCATTGCTGACATGCTCGACAGTTGAATCTCTCCCACCGCACCATCCAAACTGAGTCCCCGATCTGCGGACATGTGAGGGGTATCAGCTTGAGCACGTAATTGTCTTTTAATGCCTCCAGAGTCTGAGGATTTTGAATTCTTTGACATACTGTCATAGAATAGTTATGGAACAGGGTGTATCAAATCTCACCTGTTTATGACACAAAAAGTATTAAAAACTAGCAAAGTGCGCATAGCTTGCCGTTCACACGTCCGACCCTTGCATGGCGCCACGTGACTCTCTGTATGTACTGTATATTGATAAACCCCTGCAGATAGAGACGCGCCTTCTATCGGTTCATGCTGAGCAGCGCAGCTATATGAAATAATTTATCATTACAATTCAACTAGCAAAGTTTGTCAAAATGAGTGCTTGCCAAATGTTGGCTATAGATGCAGTACACTTGAAACAGAACAAAGAACAAAGCAATATTTAGCGATCTATTTGAATCATCATGGCAAAAGGAGCAGCGGATGTTTGATTCTCCCATATATAGCCTGTCCATGAGTTGAAATGAAGCGTCCATAACTGTCACATAATGCTTTTTTATGGGTAAAAAGAAAAGGAGACCGTTTATCAACATGTGCACGCCGAGGCCAATTCTGGTCTTAAGCCGGTGTATACCTGCATGATGGACGAAGCTGAGCTACAATCACACTTTGTACAATCGTACTACTGTTTTTTATATCAGTCTCCGTTTTGTTAACCTATCACGTTCATTTGGAGCACGCCACACACATGCAGCTGATCAGATCGGGAGCATTCAGCCACTTGGTGGAGGAAAATTGTGACTTGTGGCATTTGGCTTTTAACATGAACTTATGGTTCAGTTACAGGAGGCGTACGTCGCAATTTAGAGATTTATTTTATCAAGTTTATATAATGCTGTGTAAATGTAGCCAGTGCTTGAAGTGGAACAAAAAATGTTCAGGTACTCTCATTTTTAGTATTAAACTTTTTTTGTAACTAACATGTTAACATGTAAAAACAAAACGGTTAATAATGTGTTTATTTACATTACAATAGTATTTAATTATATTAAAAGAGGTATTTAAATAACATTTTCAAGGTCTGGCCATAAATTCCTTCTTAAGATCTGGCTGAAGAACTAATATGACCTTACATCCTCAACTAACAAACAGGTTGATTAGCTTTGCTTTACTTTGAAAATAAAAACATACAATGTAGGGTTATTGTTTATGAAAACTGAGAAAGAATATTTAGATTTGCTAAAGTCTGTATCTTTGTTAATATCAACACATAAGAGAACAATGGCAATCTAATATAGAACTGTCTTTTTACCCAAAATAAATGTAGCCTAAAACTGAAAAAGAGCAGTACTTCTGTTTTTCCTTTTTAACATTTTTATTATCCTCCTATTCAATGAGGGCAAAGTTTACCTTCCTTATCCTGCACACATTAATTTGCACACAGGAGCCAGATACTTGTGCAGATAATAATCTTTAAAAACGGTGAACAAACTGATTTGATGATGTTCAGAATTGAGAACGATGTAGAACTAAACACTGTCAGGATATATGCATAGGCAAGTTCAGTGACAATTCACATAATCTTTTTATGAACACTACAGAAAAGAATGGAGAATGAAAGCAAATTTTCCTATGTATTTTCTTTTAAGGTTCGGCTTTCATCATCGTTTTGCCTCTTGTGAAAAAGGTTGTGCATATACATATAGATGCTGACTACCACCCCTCAAGTTGCGAGTTCGAATCCAGGGCGTGCTGAGTGACTCTAGCCAGGTCTCCTAAGCAACCAAATTGGCCTGGTTGCTAGGGAGGGTAGAGTCACATGGGGTAACCTCCTTTAGTTGCCTTAGAAGGTAGCTAAAACAGTAATGTTGGGTTCGAGTCCACCTTAGTCGAGTCTGAGTCTTTAAACAATTGTGTCCAAGTCCAATAGGGGCTGAGTCGGACTCAAGACCGAGTCCATAACAGGCTGAATCCAAGTCGAGCCCGAATGAATCTGTTCAAGAATCTGAATTCAAATTGTAACCGTAAATTCAACATCAATATTTAAAGCTTATTTTAACTTTCACAACTAAGAAAACACAATTTTAAATATAAATGTAACAAAAACACCTCTATATTTTATGATTAGTTTCCTGCTGAACAAACTTCAAAGTGGTTTCAGAATGAAAGCATATGCTTTAGATATATGAAGACAAAACTGTCCTTCAACACACTTCTTACTGCATTATGTTGAAAAAGCAATTATTTGTTGCTTTTTCCCCTCCACTCAAACATAGACTAAAGAAAGTGAAAGCTGCATTAGTCATTAAAACCAGAGTTATTATTGTTTTGAATTTGAATTTAGTTTTTTATTTCTACTTCATTTTCAATTTGTCCTTTCAATTTAGTTTACTTTTATCTAAAATTATCCCTCCCTAAAGAAATAATAAATACTGAGATTTCTTTTTTGTCTCTATCTGCCGACTGGTTTGGGAAAATAATGAGTCAACACAGTAGTAATTACCACTCGCTGAGAAGTTACACGACTGACAGGATGACAGAGCGAGAGCGCTAAGCGCATTACGTCATTGCCATGGTAACCAGATACATTTCAGCTGATTTGCTGAAGACTAGAATGAATGTATCATGAAATCAACATGCCATGCAACAAAATTGATTTTCTTCTCTGTAAACGATACCAGAGACAGTAGCGAGAAGGACAGTGAGGAGATTTTATTTAAGAAGAAAAAATCAGTGACCCTACCAAAAACCAGGACTGTCCTGTGTAATAAACCGGGACATCTGGTCACCTAATAAATTTTGTAAAAAATTCGGAAAAAAATCCAGAGTCCCAAAGGCTCGAGTCCGAGTCAAGTCAGAGTAAAAATGCATCTGAGTCCGTGACAAGTCCAGGTCCACTAAAATTGGTCTCGTGACCCCAACTCTATACCCCAACTCTATAAAACAGACATTTAGAAACAGTTCCTCACCTGTCCTCACAGAAGCAGTGAGCTGCAGACATCACTCACTGGGCGGAGACTAATACCCCTCCACATATGTGACGCCCACTGAGCTGCAGGCTGGCCTGCCATGGCCACTCCCCCTCCACTGCACTGATCCCGCCCACCACATGACTGCTAAATGGTCGAAGTCCAAAGTCTGTACAAAGAACACGCCAACATGCCAGACATGCCAGACATGCATGTGTAACGATTTATTGATCTGGTTAAATCCATTGATCCAATGACCAACGATCCAATGTTATCGATACAATGAGTAAATATTTTTTTAAGATGTACCTTTATTGGGGGCCTGGGTAGTTCAGCGAGTATTGACGCTGACTACTACCCCTGGAGTCGCGAGTTCAAATCCAGGGTGTGCTGAGTGACTCCAGCCAGGTCTCCTAAGCAACCAAATTGGCCCGGTTGCTAGGGAGGGTAGAGTCACATGGGGTAACCTCCTCATGGTCGCTATAATGTGTGGTCCTTGCTCTGAATGGGGCACGTGGTGAGTTGTGCGTGGATGCCATGGAGAATAGCGTGGACCTCCACACGCGCTACGTCTCCGCGGTAATGCATTCAACAAGCCACGAGATAAGATGCGCGGTTTGACGATCTCAGATGCGGAGGCAACTGAGATTCATCATCCGCCACCCTGATTGAGGCGAGTCACTACGCCACCACGAGGACTTAGAGTGCATTGGGAATTGGGGATTCCAAATTGGGGAGAAAAAAAAAGATCTAGCTTTATTTTAATACTCTCATGTCAACCATGTCCGTACACATTTCCGTCAGGCGATGAGGCAACCATATTACATTCATTTGACTTTATGAGCACTAAATATGCTTTTCATGTGGGACACAGATGTGCACAGGGTCTTTGAGGCCAAATTGTGCTCTGCTATCCATGCGGCGTGCGCATGTGTCAACCGGGCTTCCCGCAAAATGCATGCTCCATTGACAGGATCTGTGCGAGCGCATCAACCGGGCACTCCTTAAAATGTGAGCACTCGTGACAAACGCAGAGCGGCTCACATGCACGATTAATTCGGGCTTCCAACGATATCGTTGCATATGCACCCCATTTGAATTTTACATGAGAATTTGCTATTTTAAAGTATCATGGAGAAGTTCAACCATGTGAAACATCTTGACAACGCCGACATTCTGAACAGCACTAATGAGGGAAAGTGAAACACCTGCTCAGCTCCAGCATCAGTTATAAGACTTTACACATCTACACCCTTACTAACATTTATCCCATGCAGTTAACTGTAACAGAATTTTTCATTACAACTGTGGAAGTTGTATCCAAGAAAATCACGGATAGCACGGATAGTTGGAAATAAGTCATGGGTATGTAAATATTTTGAATTGAACTAAACTGAAAAATTAACTGTCATTAAACGAGTGATGATCACTTGTGCGTGACTATTTTTCATATGATTTATTTGTATAATTTTTTTCAACATCTGAAGTACCTTATTATATTGTGGATGTCCCAATGTGTATACAGAGAGCTGAATAAAATAAATCTAATTATATTTTGGTTGCATTTGAGGGCAAAAAATAAATAAAAAGTAATTGATTGTGTAAAATAGGCACAAAATATCAGAATATTGATCGCAGGCCCCTGAATCGAATCATATCCTGGCAGACTTTGAAGTATCTGCAAATATCGGATCGCAGGCCAAGAGAATCTTTCAAGATCGTATCGTGATGAAACGTCCGATTTACACCCCTAGTGCACACTCGCACACAAACAGTCATTCTTACCCCAGTATTTCTCGTCAGACTCATCAGGACAGTCAGTGATAAAGTCACATTCTGGGTTTGGCTTCTTCAGACACATCCCATCACCACAGACATATGCCTGTGTTGTAAGACATGAAACCTGTCAAGAATACTGTATGTCCAGCTTATATTACACTACAAAATCAAAAGAGATAAATTACATTAAAATTTCCATAAAGAAAATGAGGCCTGTTTTAGGACAGGAGTGCAACAGTCTTATTCCTGATGTAAAAAAAATCTCATTAATTTTCTCCATTGGTAAATTGATTATTAATGATAACTTATAAACCTTTAAAGACAGACCTACCATGAGCTCTGAGGTTGTTAATCGATTGGTATATGATTCTGCTGAAGCCATCAGTCTGCGTTATTTCAAATTGCATTTAATAGTGGAATCCCTGGTGAAGAACTACACTACCCATGATCCTGAGGGGGAAATCCACTAATCAGAGAATCACTTGAAAAGAGCTCTACAGAGCCACCCACTCCCACGATGCACTGTGAATGATGCAATCGAGTCACTCTCCTTACACTCTCAAACTACTGATATATTTGTATATATCTGAATATTCAAATGTGTCATTCGCAGTGCTTCATGGGATTGTAGTTAATTCCATCATTACCTGACTAACCATTTTTGCTTCCCAGAATGTTCCCAAAACAGAGCTTTAAGGTACATTTTTGGTTTCCATGAAAGTTTTCTTTATGGAAATATAACATTTGTTTTAGGCTGTACATAAGGTTTCCCGTAACGTTCCCTTAACCTCTTAATTTCCAGAACCATTCTGCAACCACGCTCCAACCTTAATAACCTGACAATCCATCCATAGATTATTTATTTTAATGAATAATAATTATTATATAATCATTAAAATCAACCACAACACATTTTGGAAAATAGAAGGCATCTATTATATGCTTTCCACATCTGTTCTTTATAATGTGATCAAATAACACACTGTGATCTTTATTTCTGCACTTAAACGCTGTACTGCACTAATATCAGTCACTGTTGTCTATCAACCTCACTGAAGTGTGACTTATGATAAATAATCAAGTATATGATAATGAAAAATGTGTGCAAAAAAAAAAAGAAAAAAATAACCATTAGAAAACATTCTGTATAAGTATTATTAAGCTGTACCACAAAAACCTCCCTGCAAAGTTTTAGGAACGTTAGTTTATGGTTATTAAAAATATAACATGCTGTATAACCTAAAGAGAACGTTCCTCGAACGTTAGGAATTGGTTCCCAATTGTCTGATTTTCAAATAGTTTTTTGCTTCAAATAAAAGTTTGTAATATTGTGATTCACCTCGGAGC
The DNA here is from genome assembly GCF_019703515.2 of Myxocyprinus asiaticus. Taxonomy (NCBI): domain Eukaryota; kingdom Metazoa; phylum Chordata; class Actinopteri; order Cypriniformes; family Catostomidae; genus Myxocyprinus; species Myxocyprinus asiaticus. Next base: position 17,690,336 of record NC_059355.1, read on the forward strand.
TGGTTGGTTTGGTTCATGGTGCACAGCTATTTTATGAAGGATTTTATAATGAAGGGGAAAAATACATCCAGAACCAAGATGACTGGAAAAGTGGGCAGCACTGTTGTGCTTTATTAAGATGACAATTAAGTGCATTTTCCCCCTTTACTATTATCATGGAAATTCTAAACTAAACCTTTTTCTTCAATGTATTACAACTCAGAGTACATTGAAAGGTTGGCAGCGTCCTGCACACAGACAATACTCACTCAAACCGAGAATCTTGTATTCTGTCACTACACGCTAGTGATTTCACCATAATACCTATCTCATTTCTAGACTTATGCTGCAGCATAATAACTCAACTGAACTCCAGTTTTTGCTTTGCTCGTTTATTAGTGTACGGCTTGGGGTTCCGTCAGATGCAGCTGTGGAACTCTCTGAAAAAAGGATGATATTATGCGGTCTCTCCTGATACTTTTTTACTTCATTCTGATTGGATATAAGGTTAGTTAGGATTAGCTAATCAATTAGGCAAGAGACCAACATGATGAAATATGGTTACAACAGAGAAAGTTATGTTAATTCTGATAATTCTAGTTAAAACTAGCTGCATGTTCCAGTAAAAGGGGTTCAACAATGTTAGGTTCCTGTTTTTAGATCACCTTAAAATATTCCATTAGCAGTGACCATTCTCTGCTCTCTTTCTGAGCTACCCTTCATATTTAACCCACAAATTGCTATCACACTATATTCTTATACCATGACGCAAAAAACTCTTAATGGTCCTAAAATGGCTCTATTTTGTCTAGGCTATATATATATATATATATATATATATATATATATATATATATATATATATATATATATATATATATTTAAGGCAATGTACACCTTCAAGTTGGAAGGGGACAGCCTCCCTTCCAACCTCTCCTGCAGGAAGGAAAGCACTGATCCGACTGCGCATCTCTGGGGGTCTTTGCATCGGGAAGAACACCACTTAGCGAACAGACGCCACTTAAAGGCATACAGACACCTCGTAGAGTGATCGTGTCTACCACCTCAGGTCCCGTCCAGGGGCCAGACATAGAGATTCCAGAGGTCTTGTCACGGGTGCCAGAGGGTGCCCCGTCCCTGAGAAAGAAGGTCCTTCCTCAGGGGAATTCACCAGGGGGGAGCTGTCGCGAGGAGCGTTTGGTCTGAGAACCACGTCTGGGTGGGCCAGTAGGGTGCTACCTGGACGACCTGCTCCTCGTCCTCCCTGACCTTGCACAGGGTCTGTGCAAGGTCTGTGCAGGCTTACTGGGGGAATTGCATATTTGCATAGGCCAGGGGGCCAGCTGTGTGCCAGCACGTCTATGCCAAGGGGAGCCTCGGTGAGGGTGTACCAGAGTGGGCAGTGGGAGGATTCTTGGGAGGCGAACAGGTCCACCTGTGCCTGTCCGAATTGACTCCAAATCAGCTGGACCACCTGAGGGTGGAATCTCCACTCTCTCCTGAGGGTAACCTGCCATGACAGCGCGTCCGGTGTAGTGTTGAGGTTGCCCGGGATGTGAGTGGCTCGCAGCGACTTGAAGTGCTGCTGACTCCAGAGGAGGAGACGGCAGGCGAGTTGTGACATACAACGAGAGCGCAGACTGCCTTGGCAGTTGACATATGCTACCGTTGCCATGTTGTCTGTCCGAACTAACACGTGCTTGCCCTGGATCAACAGCCGGAACCTCCGCAGGGCGAGCAGAATTGCCAACAACTCGAGGCAGTTGATGTGCCAATGCAGTCACGGACCCGTCCAGAGGCCGGCAGCTGCGTGCCCACTGCAAACAGAGCCCCAGCCCGTTTTGGAGGCATCTGTGACCACAACGCGCCTGAAAACCAGTTCTAGAGGAACACCAGCCCGTAGAAACGAGAGGTCGGTCCAAGGGTTGAAAAGACATTGACAGACCGGCGTGATGACCACATGATGTGTCCCATGGTGCCATGCCCATCTCGGGACTCGAGTCTGGAGCCAGTGCTGAAGCAGCCTCATATGCATCAACCTGAGCGGGGTGGCCACAGCCGAGGATGCCATATGCCCCAGGAGCCTCTGAAAAAGTTTCAGTGGAACCACTGTTTTCTGTTTGAATGCCTTCAAACAGGCCAGCACCGACTGGGCGCACTCGTTCGTAAGGCGTGCCGTCAAGGAGACTGAGTCCAACTCCAAACCAAGAAAAGAGATGCTCTGAACCGGGAGGAGCTTGCTCTTTTCCCAGTTGACCCGAAGCCCTCGTCGGCTGAGGTGTGAGAGCACCAGGTCCCTGTGTGCACACAACATGTCTCGAGAGTGAGCTAGGATTAGCCATCGAGATAGTTGGGAATGCGAATGCCCACCTCCCTTAACGGGGCAAGGGCAGCCTCTGCGACCTTCGTGAAGACACGAGGAGACAGGGACAGGCCGAAAGGGAGGACTTTGTACTGATACGCCTGACCCTCTAATGCAAACCGCAAGAAGGGTCTGTGTCGAGGAAGGATCGAGACGTGGAAGTACGCATCCTTCAGGTCTAGTACCGCGAACCAATCTTGATGTCGGACGCTCGCCAGAATGTGTTTTTGCATCAGCATCTTGAAAGGGAGTCTGTTTAAGGCCCGGTTCAGTACTCGCAGGTCCAAGATTGGCCGCAACCCACCGCCTTTTTCCGGTACGATGAAGTAGGGGCTGTAAAACCCCTTCTTCATCTCGGCTGGAGGGACAGGTGCTATTGTGCCCTTCCGTAGGAGGGTAGCGATCTCCGCGCGCAAGGTAGCAGCGTTTTCATTGTGAATACCGCTGAACCTGGGCGGGCGCCTGGCGAACTGAATCGCATAGCCGAGTCGGACGGTCCGGATCAGCCATCGCGACGGATTGGAAAGCGCAAGCCACGTGTCCAAGTTCCGCGCAAGGGGGATCAAGGACACAACGTCGTCGGACATACCGGCAGGTGGGGCCTCGCGACGGGGCGGAGCTCGAGGTGCCACACCACGTCGTGGTCGTGCTGAGTCTAGGGACATCGAAGCACTTACATGGCTCCTTGTGACCACCCCCAGAACAGCCTGGGACGGGGGGGGAAGAGGCCTGTCCTCGTAACCCGTGGAGACTGCCACATCGGGGGCGGCTGTGTGCTACAGCTGGGTGCTCAGGGGCGGAAAGGCCACTGCTGGAGTCTACGCGATTCAGTTCGCCAGGCGTCCGCCCAGGTTCAGCAGTATCCACTTCACATTGGTGAAGAATGAAAACGCTGCTACCTTGCGCACGGAGATCGCTACCCTCCTACGGAAGGGTGCGATAGAACCTGTCCCTCCGGCCGAGATGAAGAAGGGGTTTTACAGCTCCTACTTCATCGTACCAAAAAAAAGGCGGTGGGTTGCGGCCAATCTTGGACCTGCGAGTACTGAACCGGGCTTTACACAGACTCTCGTTTAAGATGCTGAAACAAAAACGCATTCTGGTGAGCGTCCGGCATCAAGATTGGTTTGCGGCGGTAGACCTGAAGGACGCGTACTTCCATGTCTCGATTCTACCTCGACACAGACCCTTCCTGCGGTTTGCATTCGAGGGTCAGGCGTATCACTACAAGGTCCTCCCTTTCGGCCTGTCCTTGTCTCCTCGCGTCTTCATGAAAGTCGCAGAGGCAGCCCGTTTCAGCCCTTGGACCAACCTCTTGTTTCTACGGGCAGGTGTTCCCCTATAACTGGTCTCCAGGTGTGTCGTGGTCACGACGGACGCCTCCAAAACAGGCTGGGGTGCTGTTTGCAACGGGCATGCATCCGCCGGCTTGTGGACGGGCCCACGACTGCATTGGCACATTAACTGCCTCGAGTTGTTGGCAATTCTGCTCGCCCTGCGGAGGTTTCAGCTGTTGATCCAGGGCAAGCACATGTTAGTTCAGACAGACAACACGGCAATGGTAGCATATGTCAACCGCCAAGGCGGTCTGCGCTCTTGTTGTATGTCACAACTCGCCCGCCATCTCCTCCTCTGGAGTCAGCAGCACTTCAAGTCGTTGCGAGCCACTCACATCCCGGGCAACCTCAACACTACAGCGGACACACTGTCACGGCAGGTTACCCTCAGGGGAGAGTGGAGACTCCACCCTCAGGTGGTCCAGCTGATTTGGAGTCAATTTGGACAGGCACAGGTGCACCTGTTCGCCTCCCAAGAATCCTCCCACTGCCCGCTCTGGTACGCCCTGACCGAGGCCTCCCTCGGCATAAACGCGCTGGCACACAGCTGGCCCCCTGGCCTGCGCAAATATGCGTTTCCCCCAGTGAGCCTGCTTGCACAGACCCTGTGCAAGGTCAGGGAGGACGAGGAGCAGGTCTTCCTGGTAGCACTCTACTGGCCCACCCAGACGTGGTTCTTGGACCTCACGCTCCTCGCAACAGCCCCCCCGGCGAATTCCCCTGAGGAAGGACCTTCTTTCTCAGGGACGGGGCACCATCTGGCACCCGCGACCAGACCTCTGGAATCTCCATGTCTGGCCCCTGGACCTGCGGTGTTAGACACGATCACTCAGGCTAGGGCCCCCTCTATGAGGCACCTGTATGCCTTTAAGTGGCGTCTGTTCACTAAGTGGTGTTCTTTCCGATGGGAAGACCCCCAGAGATGCGCAGTCGGATCATTGCTTTCCTTCCTGCAGGAGAGGTTGGAAGGGAGGCTGTTCCCTTCCGCCTTGAAGGTGTACGTTGCCGCCATAACAGCACACCACGACGCAGTCTTCCTTAGGGAAGCACGACCTGATCATCAGGTTCCAAAGAGGCGCCAGGAGGCTGAATCCCCCCAGACTGCACCTTGTTCCCTCATGGGACCTCTCTGTAGTTCTTCAGGGTCTACATGTGACGTATTTTCCAGTTAAATGTCCCCCCCTCTCTTTGGGCGAGGTGTGGTCTCCACGGTGTCCTCCCCTTGGGAGGGACACCCCCCGACTAGACCTGGCGGCCCAGTCAGATAATCCCCCTTCTTTTTTAGGGAGTGGAAAAAGAGAAGGGGAAAAGAGGCCACGACTGGGTTAGCCTGTCTCTATCTTTTGTGTAGTCGACTTGTCCCCAAAGGGCCGTTCGTCACGCATAACTATGTTGGGGGAGGTTGCGTGTCAACCTGGTGTGCTGGCTATGAGGCACACAGTGGTCTGCCCACCACACATCGCCAGTTCATGTAACACAGTTCAGCCAGTTGTGGCGTTTTGTATAGGGACCCCTAGTGTCACTACATCGACACAACGTCGAGTGAGTGACAGATAGGGAACGTCATGGTTACTTGCGTAACCTCCGTTCCCTGGTGGAGGGAACGAGATGTTGTGTCCCTCCTGCCACAACACTGAACTACCCACTGAAATGGCCGGACCTTGTCTCGGCTCCTCAGCATAAAACCTGAATGAGTGGTTGCATACCAGCTCCTTTTATACCCATATGTCTGGGGGAGTGGCATGCAAATACCACTCGCCAATTTTCATTGGCCATTTATCAAAGACCAGAGGTGTCTCGGGCTCCAAAGAGTTACCCCTAGTGTCACTACATCGACACAATGTCTCGTTCCCTCCATCAGGGAACAGAGGTTACGCAAGTAACCTTGACGTTTTGACCAGTAGTGTGTGTGTGTATGTATGTGTGTGTGTGTGTATATATATATATAATTATACACACACACACACTGGCAGCCAAAATTTGGAATAATGTACAGATTCTGCTCTTATGGAAAGAAATTGGTACTTTTATTCACCAAAGTGGCATTCAGTTGATCACAATGTATAGTCAGGACATTAATAATGTGAAAAATTACTATTACAATTTGAAAAAAAATTTCAGAACTTCTTAAACTACTTCAAAAAGTTCTCATCCAAAAATCCTCCATGTGCAGCAATGACAGCTTTGCAGATCCTTGACATTCTAGCTGTCAGTTTGTCTAGATACTCAGGTGACATTTCACCCCACGCTTCCTGTAGCACTTGCCATAGATGTGGCTGTCCTATTGGGTACTTCTCATGCACCTTAGAGTCTAGCTGATCCCACAAAAGGTCAAT